>NC_050446.1:131932945-132110445 GCF_903995425.1 Onychomys torridus
AGGGTAGCTTTGGGGTGTTCTGGTCTGCTGGAGTCCCTCTGGGGTTGAGTGCACTAGGCCCCTCTGTGTGGAGACAGCAATGAGCAAGTCATTGTCATTAGTCACTTTTCTGTCACCGTGACATAGTGACAGGGGAGGGAGGGATTTATTTTGACTCATGGTTTGTTGGTATAGTACCCCACAGCAGGGACTGTGCGGTCATAGCAGTGAGAATATAGCTGGGATTCCTCATGTCATGGCAGACCAGAAATCAAAGAAAGCTATACCAGTAGTGTGTTGGCTTAGAACCGCTCCACACACACATCTTAACCTGCTTCCTTCGGGGAAAGTCTTGCTTCCCAAAGATTCCTTAAGCCCCCCAAATAGTGTCACCATCTGGGGACCAAGTGTCCAAACTCATGAGCCTATAGGTGACACTTCACATTCAAATCACCACATTGCTGGTCACCATGGCCCTGCCTCCCTCTCAGCCAGAGCTGTAGCCTGGGCTGATGGATGGGTGGAAAGGGTGGGGTCCCCATGTTGGGTGGCTGCGGATCTGTGTCAGTGAGAGGAGCTTGCCCTCTTCACCTCGTACTGGACTGTAGTAACAGTAGGACTGGCAGGCATTAGGGGTCTATTCAGCCTCTGGATTCCAGAGCTTTCTGTGCTCTTGAGGAGCCAAAGGAAGTGTGACAAGGAATGACTCGCAGGCTGGGTGGGCCTGGTGGTGCAGGCCTGTACTCCCCAGGTTCTTGAGAGGCTGAGGCAGGAGGATTCAAAGTTCAATTTTTATTTGGAATAAAATGAAGAAATAAAAAAAAAGCCTGCCTGGTGGTGGTGGTGGTGGCGACGGCGGGAGCGGCGCACGCCTTTAATCCCTGCACTCACTAGGGAGGCAGAGGTGGGCAGATGTCTGTGAGTTTGAGGCCAGCCTGGTCTACAAAGCAAGATCCAGGAAAGGCACAAAGCTACACAGAGAAACCCTATCTAGAAAAGCAAAAACAAACAAACAAACAAACAAACAAAAAAACCACCCAAAAACAAGTTCAGTGGCATCAACCCTCAGTATTGCAAAATAAATAGATAGAGGCATTGGGGTCAAGATGATTCTGGAGGTCCCTGTGCTTGCTGCCAAGCCTGATGGCCTGAATTCAAATTGTGCATCCCACATGTAGAGGGAGAAGATCATTGAATCGTCCTCTGACTTCTGTATGTGTGCTATACACTGGCACATCCCTCTCCCCCAAAAAACAAGTGGAGGAAACAAAGGAAAAGGGGGAGGGAGAGATGAAAGAGGAAGAGAAACACCCATCTCTTTGGATCTCAGTTCCTCAGGGCCACCCATAGTCCCTTCCAGATCTTCAGCTTCAATACTGCAGGACAATCAAGGTGGCTGCCGAGGATGCTGCCAAGGTCTCAGTTCCAGCTGTGGTGGGTGCTGCATCTTTTCTGGGAGGGAGGGGAGGAGAGACGCAGCTTTGCTCACAGGAAGAGCCAGTGAGTCCTGGGATGAGCCCCTGGTCTGCAGTCGGCGCTGGGTTTAAACAGTAGGAGTGTCAAGAGCTAAGGTTCTGGGGCTGGAGAGATGGCCCACCATTTAAAAGTTCCAGCTACCCATGCTACCCTTGCAGAGGGCTGCAGTTTGGGACCCAGTCACCATGTCAGGCAGCTCACAACTGCCTTGATTCCAGCTGCAGGGGATCTGATGCCCTTTTCTGACCATAGGATCTTAAGCCCTCTTCTGGTCTCCTAGGGCACCCATGTGTACTTGTGAACACACACAGACACATCAATTTGAGCATATGGCCTGATCTTGGCCAAGTCACTTAACCTCTGTGATAGTTTTTCTCACCTGTGAAGTTGGCGGTAACAATAATAGCACTGGCTTCCTGGGCTAGCTAGGGGGACGGAGGCTTCCTGGGATAGTTAGGGGATGGAGGTTTCTGTGCTGAGTAGGAACAAGAAACAGGAACATGTTTGATTCCTGCTACCAACTGTCACACTCATAAGCACTGTCCCTAGAATGCCAATTCACGCTTGCTGAAAGCTGGCTCTGGTCAGTAGCCCTCAGGTACAGTTTGGTTCCCTCGTCTGGAGGTCTCTGTGGGGAAGTTATTTTTGTTTTTCTTTTTAATTGAATGTAAAGTTAAAGTTCTTTCTTTCTTTCTGTCTTTCTTTCTTCCTTTCTCTTTCTCTCTCTCTCTCTCTCTCTCTCTCTCTCTCTTTCTCTCTTTCTCTCTTTCTTTCTTTCTTTCTTTCTTTCTTTCTTTCTTTCTTTCTTTCTTTCTTTCTTTCTTTCTTTCTTTCTTTCTTTTGAGCTGAGGATCGAACCCAGGGCCTTGTGCTTGCCAGGAAAGTGCTCTACCACTGAGCTAAGTCCCCAACCCGTAAAGTTATTTCTGTATGATATATTCTGATCACCGTTTCCCCTCCCTCGTCTCCTCCCAGATCCTGCCCACCTCCCGATTCTTCCCACTTCAGACCTACTGTCTCTGAGAGAAAACAAACAGGCAAATAAGAGAAGACAAACACACAAGGCTAAAACAAAATGGACAAACAAACAAAAAAGAAAAAGATTCCAGGACAAGGATCAAAACCACACAGAGAAACTCTGTCTTGAAAACACCCCCCCAAAAAAAGAAAAAACTTAAAGAGCATGAGAAGCACACCACACACACACACACACACACACACACACACACACACACACACACTCACGCACGCACACGCACACACACAACCATAAAAATTCCAAATTAGAAACCATAGCATACAAACAAGTAAGATTTTTAAAAAAGGTCCAAAAAAGCAATATGAGAACAAAATAAATCTAAACAAAAGTCATTGAATTTGTTTTATTAGGCCATCTAGAGCAGTGCTGGGACCCTGTGGAGAAGTTTTTGATAATGAATCCCATTTCCTTTGTAGACATGTACTATTCTCTTCAGATTTTCTGTTTCCTCTAGTGTCAGTTTTGGTGAGATATGTTGTGAGAGGGATTTGTGTGCTTCATCTCGGTTGGTAAATCTGTGGATCAGAAACTATCCACATTCATTTCAACCTGAATGTTTGTGGGGCCTATGACCAGGCATTGCCTTTTGTTAATCTTTTCAAAACTCTAGCTTTTGGCTTTATTATCTTTCTTTTTTCCTTCTTATACTTACTAAAATTTAATTCTCTCTCCCCTTCCTTCCTTCCTTCCTTCCTTCCTTCCTTCCTCCCTCCCTCCTTCCCTCCCTTCCTTCCTTTCTTTCTTCCAACAGGGTCTCACTATGCCTCCCTGGCTAGCCTAGAACCTGCTGTGTAGACCAGACTGACCTAGAACTCAGAGTTCTTCCTGCTTCTGCTGCCCACATGTTGGGATTAAAGGTGTGCACCACCACACTTGGCTTTTCACATTGGTTCTGGGGATCAAACTCAGGTCTTATGCTTACTTAACAAGTGCTTTACTCAATAAGCTGCCAGCCCAGAGTTCCTCCTTTCGTCTAATTTTCTAAGATAGGAACTTGCATCAGAGATTCAGTATGACCTTGCCTCCTAAAGTCTTTGTGGCCTCCCAGCTGGCTACCAAGTGTTCAAACCTATGAACTTGTGTGTGATATTTCACATCCATGAGAGTATCCCATTGCTCTGGTGTCTCTGCACCTTCAAGCTCAATTCCTTGCCAGCTGCACTTAGCTCCAGACCTGAGGTTTCAAAGTTGAGTGCTCCCTGAAGGTGGTCCCACTGCCGCTCTGGAACACCTTCATGGTCTTTCCAGTCACTTCATTACAGATCATGGATGTCATCACTATTACATCATCATATGGCTGCTTCAAGCATCTCACATGTTATGCAGAGGAACATTGCATCAAATGCTATCAGTGGCCAGAAGGGGAACCTCTGCTTGAGTTTTGGGGTTCTTTGCCTTCTGACTTGTTGGGAGAGAGAAAGAGGTCAACCTGGTTCTGTTCTTTCTAGCCACATGGCCTTGGGTAGGTGAGGCCAGGCTAGCCCATTTTCTCAGCTGTGGGACTAGTGTCAAGGGTGTGGTCTACATGGAAGAGGAAACAAGGTGCTTTTCCAGTGTGGGTCCAGAACCCCAAGTCAACACTGCTCAGTTTCCCTGCCATGTTAGTTCCTCCAAATGGGCAACTCTGAGAAAGAGACCTTTTCTCCTGCCAGGAAAAATGAAACCGTAAAAATTGATGTTCTCACAAATGAGATCTCTCCATCACCCCTCCATGGCTCAGAGAACATGGTTCACAGAAGGGACAGAAAGTTCTGGAGAGCTGGGGTGGAGAAATGAGATGAATGTGCACTGCTCTTCCAGAGGACTCAAGTTCAGTTCCCAGCACCCCCTCCACAGGTGGTTCAAAGCCCCTGTGATGCCAGCCCCAGGGATGCTATGCCCTCTTCTTCCTTCTGCAGGCACAAGCATGTGCACACACACATGAGCACACACACATGTGAGCACACACAAATCATGAAATTAGGAGGACTAGTTGGGAAGAGGAAGACAATCAGTGAGAGTCTGGGGGCACTAGAGAGGGTAACAAGGGTGAATATAATTGAAGTGCATTATATACATGTATAAAAGTGTCATAATGAATCCCATCGTGTATAATTAACATTTTCTAAGAAAAACAAGTTTAGAAACAACATCTTTCAAGGCCAAGTATTATTTATGTAGAATTTCCACATGTTATTTTCCCAAATCAGCTATGCAAAGTGGCTCTTTCCCCAGGCCACCACTACCAGTGAGAAGGCTACGGATGTTCCTGTGAGGCGGAGCGGGGTAGAGACTGTACAGTGGAGTTTGGATTGGGTGTCCTCGTCCCCCACCTCCCCATCCTGGATTGCCTTACTGGTGGACGAGTTACCGAGGTTGGCAGTGTGTCTGGACAGTTGACACAGCACCGAATAGGACAGGCTGGGTCCTGCCCTTAAACAGTGGACATGTGAATCAGAAACGGTGGCCCGTGTCCCTCATCCCAGCACACAGCTAGCAGAGGCAGGGTGATCAGAAGTTCAAGATTAACCTCCGTTACAGCTGTTCAAGGCCAGTGTGGGTGTTCAGACTCCATCTCAAAAGCAGGTGTGTGTGTGTGTGTGTGTGTGTGTGTGTGTGTGTGTGTGTGTGTGTGTGTGTGTGTGTGTGTGTGTGTGTGTGTGTGTGTGAGTGTGTGTGTATGTGTGTGTGTGTATGTGTGTGTGTGAGTGTGTGTGTGTGAGTGTGTGTGTGTGAGTGTGTGTGTGAGTGTGTGTGTGTGTGTGTGTGTGTGTGTGTGTGTGTATGTGTGTGTGTGAGTGTGTGTGTGAGTGTGTGTGTGTGTGTGTGTGTGTGTGTGTGTGTGTGTGTGTGTGTGTGTGTGTAGAGCAGGAGTGCAGTATGTGCCTGGGAGGTGAGGAATGATGGCGAAACCTGACCAGGTGGAAGGTAGGGCCTGGAGGAGGTCAAAAGAAGCCATGCACAGCTCTACAGTGGAGGGGCATAGTAAGTTCTAGAAGCTGAGGAAAAGCTGAACTGGGCTGGAACACCATTGTGAGTGAGGATAAAGTTCAAGGTGGCTGGTGGGATCTGACCTTCAGGTAAGCATCAGACACTTCTTTGGTGTCATTATGTTTGAGTTTTGCCTGGGACCCGCTGAGCTCCTGGATACACCGAAAATTGACTCTTTGGTTGTTGGCCTGAGATTCAGGTTTCCCCAGGCAGCTGCATTGTAGCTGGTGAAATATGTGAGGCCTCACCCACTTGGCACGAGGTTATTGGCATACAGGAACCATGAGGCAGAGTGGGGTGAGAGCAGGGTGGCCCTTTGAGTTTGGGTAGTGGATCCCCAGGAGGCTGCCAGCTCTAGCCAATGTGAGCAGAGCTGCCGAGGCTGGTTTAGGGTGGGTCAGGGCTCCTCTGGCCTATCTGCTGTCCCCCACCTCAGGGTCATAGATATCAGGGGTCAGGTCCTTTGCTTCAATTCCTTGTACATGCCTCTCCCCACTCTCAAGTGAGAGCTGCCTGGCCAGACAGGCTTCTGACCCTGGGTTTGTTTTTGTGGTTCAAAAATGAGTCATCTCTGGGCATAGCTTGGCCAAGGGTTTCCTGGATGGGAGTGGGGGTGGGGGTGGCTTCTTCTCAGACTTCAGGGTTCAAAGGTCAGCTTGCTGTCTGCAGAGTTAGTGGCACTGGAACCAGAGGACTCTGTGTGGGAATAATCAGGGAAATTGATTCACCTTTAGGAGACAATTTCCTTGTCAATGAAATGGGATTGCAGCTAGGCCTGCCCCTCCCAGGGCTGCCTGCCTGAGGACTAATGGAGAATGGCTTCACTGAGTTCTGGGAGGCAGCAGGGGTTTGGCCAGTGTCATTTGCTCCTTCCCTCACTCACATGGCTCCAGAGGACTTGCTAGGCAAGGAGGGCAAGATGAACCACCTGATCCTGCAGGAGCCCCGAGAGGTAGGTTTGTGTGGTGAGCTCTGGGTGTAGCAGCCTGGCCCCAGTCCCAGCTCTACTCCAGCAGAGCCTGCCTGCCAGCAGCCACAACACACAGTACCAAGTGGGCACAGAACTTGATGTTCAGACTGTGAAATTTGAGCTTCACGTGATTTCCACACAGCTGGATGTCGGTGGTTCCTAGAGTCGCTCCCAGCCATTCAGCAATGTAGACTCAAGTCTTAGTGCATGTGCTGGTCAAAGACAGGTGGTGGGCAGGTACGGGCCAGGTAAGGGTCAGCTTGAGCTGTGGTCTGTTCCTGCTTGCTTTCCATGAAGACATTTCCTTGCTTATCACTGCCATACTGGCCCATTTGCGCATGCTTCCGCCCCATTTGTCTTGCTTGGCCTCAATGGCTCTGGCTCCAAGCAGGTCTTGGGAGCTTGGCTTGCCTTCCCACCCCAGACTCCCAGAGAGGACTGAGCACCCACCCCATTGCTTTTGCCGGGCTCATATCCATGTAAAACTGTAGCTGAGGACCCAGGCCTTACCTATTGGGGTGTTTCTGGTGTCACTTCTGTAATGGATGTCACACAAATGTGACCCTGACTCTCAATCCTGTTCTCTGGCATCAAACGGGGCCAGGCAGGTTGTCTATACCAATGAATGTTCATTTACTGTAGTGAAGGAGTACAGGGTAGCCTGGGGATTTTCTGGTATAACTTGAGATATGGTGAAGCAGTGCACAGGTGTGTGTGTGTGTGTGTGTGTGTGTGTGTGTGTGTGTGTGTATACATGTGCACGTGTGCGCGCACACACAGAGAGTTAAATGATCAGTGACTGGAGAGAGATCCTTGTTCTCCACACTGGCTTTGTGGAGAAGAAGGACAGCTTCCAGGTATCTGGGGACAATGACAGGTCACATCCCTGGGTGGGGCACTCCAAGCAACATCTACTCTGAGATCTAGGCTCTCTTGAGACCTGTGGCTGTGGTATTTAGAGAACCTCCTCTCTCCAAGGGCAGGCATGGAGTCACCTGGGACCTTTCCCCACCACTGCCAGAGGGACCTGTCTCTCGGGGCCTGTGACCGCCATCACAGATTATCCCTGTCCCACATACAACCTTCTGACACAGACTCTCTTTTCTTCTCTCAAGCCCCTACCCCAGGACCTTTACACTTCAATTTACTCCTGGAAGGCTCTGTCTTCTCAGAGAAGGTCCTTGGGCCAGGCTGGGCACAGTAGGATGGATGGGGTCATGAGACAATACACTTAGAATTTCTCTGGAGACCGCTGTGCTATTTCCCCACATGTCTGCACAAATTCATGTTCCCACCAAGAACATTTGAGGGTCTTCCTTCCTCCCATCATCATCAATACCTGGTTATCAGTTGTGCTTTTGATAATGGCCGTCCTGACAGGTGAGAGGCCAGCTATCATCATGGCTCTAACCTGCATTTCCTTGGCCAAGAGTGCTGTGAACATTCTGTCCTGTTTATTGGCCATGCTTATCTCTCCTTAGACCCAGATGTGGTGGTCCATGCCTGTCGCCTTCCAGGCTGAGGCCCAGAGAAAGATCAGTTTCTTCAGTAAATGATATTGGGAAAAATAGATATCTACACACAAAAGTCTGAAAACTATGTCCCACTTTATCAGTTACCAATATCAACTCAAAATGGATCAAAGATCCGAAACAAAGAAACTACTAGAAGAAAACATGCAGGAGTGCTGCAGGACATTGGCCTAGGCCATGTAGCTCAGGCTGGCCTCCAGCTTGCCTGCCTAACCTCCCAGCTGCTGTATTTGCATGTCTGTGCCACCATGGTGACCCTGCACCTGTCCTCTTTGATTTCTTCTTCCTGTTCTGACTATACCAAGCACAGCCCTTCTCTTGAGAAGCCAACGTCTTTGAAATTGGAGTTCCTGGGAGATTTTGTGTTGTGGCCTGAACAGCTGTCAGATCCCTTTTCTTCTGTGTTAACTGCTAGACCTAATTAAACAATTCTTGGAGCACCTTTCTCTCTTCCCGTCTGAATATAAATGAACCCCCATCTCCACCCCACCATCAGCATTCAGGTCAGTGGCTCAGAAGGAATCACTTTTGGATTGCAAAGGCTAAAGTGATTTCAAAGTCAGTTTCTCTATGCTCACCTGAGGGGAAGGCTCTGCACTGATGCTTCAGTGAGTTGTCTCAGAGCAGCCCCAGGGGTTTACACAAGCCTGGTGGCCACTGGCAGCCACTAGGTTTGCATCAGAGGGTGCATGGTGAGAGAGCCGGCAGGTACGGTTTAGCTGTCTCATTCACTCCCCGCTCTATCCAGTTACCCCTGTAAAGAATCACTCCATACCGTTCAGAGGCCTTTGTTGTGTTCCATCAGGGCTTTAGTTGCTTTGAGGTTGGCCTTGGAGATACTGAAGTTCAAAGGCTTTTCAGAGTCTGTCCTCAGTGGCACCCATACCAGAATGCTGGGAGGCACCATCAAAACATCAGATGGATCCTGATCCAGGCAGAAGTGGAAGAAGAGCCAGGCCCAGGGTGCCACCTCTCCGCTGAAGAAAGTGAGGTGACCAGAATTCCCTTGAGGATAATTGTCTTCTTCCATTTCTGTGAAGAGACACCATGCCATGGCAACTCTTATAAAGGAAAGTATGTAACTGAGGCTGGCTTACAGTTGAGAAATTTAGTCCATTATCAGCATGGTGGGGAACATGCAGTACATAGGGAGATATGGTGCCAGAGGAGCTGAGAGTTCTACATCCTGATCCTCAGGCAGTAGGAAGAGAGACATGGGCTTGGCTTGAGCTTTTCAAATCCTAAAGCCCGGCCCCAGTGACATGCTTCCTTCAGCGAGGCCACACCCACTTTACAAGGCCACGCCTCCTAATCCTTCTCAAGTAGCTCCACTCTAATGACCAAACATTCAAATATATGAGCTCATGGGGGCCATTTCTTTTCAAACCACCACAATAATTGAATGAATGGCCTTCTCCAAGGTTGTGGGTTTGTGTGAGTAGGACCAGCTAGACTGCCCCACTCCAGGGCACCTGTTTTCTCATTCATTTCTGGGGTGCTAGAGGAGGACCATGATTCATCTTTTGCATCTTTCCAGAGCTTTCTCTGCTCTCAGGTGGATTCTTTTCAGAACCTAACTTCTGTCTATGGTATATGAGGAAGGAGTCATGGGATGGAACAGCCTTGGTGGGGTAGAGCAGCTCTATTCTCCATAAAGAGCTCTTTAAGCCTCCAGGGGCTGCCTCAAGGAGGGGGTTCATGTCTCCTTTACCCACTGCCCCAGGGGAGATGCTGAGCCTCTTTATCTTGGTCATCCTACCCTTTGGATTTTAGGAGGAAGATATTAACTTTTAAAGATGCCAGGTCAGGGTGGCAGATGGGTTCCACCCAGACTTGCCAAATTAGAGTTGGTATACCGAGGCCCAAATGCACCATGCTATTCCAGAGTGCTGGTTTAGAGTCTAGCAGAACACAGGGGCACTTTCTTAGCTGCTGTAGAATCAACCCAGAGAACAGATTCCTGTGGGGATGCTTTGGATGCCCAGGACCCTTGATGCTGCTGTACTTGCTGATCATGTCGACCTCATGCCCCATCTTCTGCACATATGGTTCCACTCCCATTGGCAGCTTGCACAAGCAGAGTACAGTGGCTTCTTCACCTTCATTCTCCATAAGGGTGTTCCCAAGCCAGGTAGATGAGGGTAGACCCTCGTGTGCACAGGATAGCCTTAGATCGCTTGTGGGAACACAGGGTCCTGACTCAGGAGGCCTGACTGGGTCCCAGGAGCTTAGGTTCTCTAAGGAACCCTCAGGCAGGCTGCTGCTGCTCCAGGCATTGAGAACTGAAGGAGCAAAGAAGAAATTCCTAAGATCTGCAGCTGGGAGGTGGCCCAGCGCTGTTAGGCCTGGGAGCCATAGTGGAACTGTGCTAGTACCTACCTTCTGTGGTCAGCAGAAGCTGGGAGACAGCAGAAGGGACTGTGTAGGGTCTTATCACCCAGAAGAAAAAGCTGGGCCAGAGACAGGATGAGAAACCTGGGGATGGGAACTTAGCCTTTCAGGTAGGACAGGCCTGGGTGTGAGTCTTGCCTATGACCCACCAGATGTGTGACTTTGGCAAGCTCTCTAATGGATGGTTGTTGGGAAAAGGGTTGCAGCTTGTCAGGAGGGTGAACTCCTGATGTTCTATAGACTGGGAGGGTCACTATGTGATGGCTGATGCTGGTCATTAACTTGACAGATGATCTAGGGATGAGCCTTTGTCTGTGCCTGGGAGGGAGTTTACAGGTCAGGGTCATTGACCTAGGAAGACTCACTGTGTGCGAATGGTACCATTCTGTGGGCTTGTGTGGTTGCTCCCTGGCTGTGGGTACAGTGTGACCAGCTGCCTCACACTCCTGCTGCCAAACCTCCCAACCATGATGGACCGTACCCCTCCAACCCTGAGCCCAAATAACAATGCCCTTTGTCCCTCATGGTGCTTTTGTCATGGGGTATTGGGTCATAGCAATGAAAAGCAGAACTAACCCAGTTCTCTGGAGGCAGAGGCAGAGGCAGGTGAATCTCTATGAGTTTGAGGCCAGTCTGGTCTACAGAGTGAGTCCCAGGCCAGCCAGGGCTGCATCGTGAGACCCTAAGTCTAACCAGTCCAATGAGTAACAATCACTAGTTGAATATTTTGAAATTATGGGTAAAGGGATTTTAAAAGTTTCCAACCCCCAAATATGATGTTTGAGGGGACCCTGAGCTGATTTCAAAACAAAATGTACAAGCAAAAAGCTACAATAGTGCCTGCTTTTATTAAATACCTGCTTAAAAATCTAATCTTTACTAGATTGCAGTATGCGGCTACACGTCACTACACTCCCCTCTCTCGTTTCATTTGGTTATATAGGGACGGTCACCATGTTTCTGGTTTCATAAGAGCTTCGCTCCATCATGACCTAGAAATAAGGACACTGCAGCTCTTGTCTTCTGATAACATTTTCCCTTAGTTTCTGGTGAGTGCACCCCAGGACCAAATCCTGAACCTGAGCTGCTGGATAGACACCCAAGGGAGAAGGCCCTGAGCTCTGAGAAGCCTCAGTTTCCATTTCCTCCTTTAGTACACAAGGAAGTAGCAGGTCAAACCAGCAAGTTGACTTTCTCCAGGCTACTCTGGGTAAGGGGCAGGCACTTAAAAAAATTAATTATGCTGGCTGTGGTAGCATATGCCTTTAATCCCAGAACTCAGTAGGCAGAGATCTACTCTGAGTTCCAAACCAGCCTGATCTATGTAATGAGTTCCAGGCTGTCCAGGGGTACATAATAAGACCCTGTTGATGTGGAAAATCTTCTTGACACTGTGGAGATCTGTTGCTGTGATTGGTATGATAAACAAGCTGACTGGTCAATAGCTGAACAGGATACAGTTAGGAGGGAAGGCCAAACTGACGATGATGGGATGAGGACGGGCAGAGTCAGAGGAGTCGCCAGCCAGTGGACAAGTCAGACACACAAAATGGTATAGGGGTAAAGGCCACGAGTTTCGGGGCAGTCCATGGGATTAATAGAAATGGGTTAAGTTGTAAATGTTAGTAATAAGCCTGAGTTATTGGCTGAGCACTTATAATTCATATTCAGCCTCTGACTCGGTTATTTGGGATTGGGTGGTCGGGACAGGAAATGTTCATTTACACCTGTTTCAAAAAATTATTTATTTATCATTATGTTTTCTGTGCATGTGTGTGTGGGGTGGGGCACAGGTATGCCACTGCATGCATATGGGGAGTGGAGGACAGCTTTGGGGGTTGGTTCTCTCTTTCTCTTGTGGACTTCAGGGCTTAGGTTCAGGCTGGCAGTCTTGCTCAGCTAGTATTTTCCCCACTGACCCACCTCTCTAGCCCCTACCCCCATTTCTAGCTATAAAAATTTTCAGGAATCCGGAAGTGTTGGTGGGTTGTGCTGAGCACATTTGACCCAACAAAAAGTGACCTCAGCCCACTTATCAAGTGTGTAGATCTGCCTACATGCGCACATGTGTGTAGGTCTGCCTACATGCGCACATGTGTGTAGGTCTGCTCAAATGCCAGCAGCTGGTGTCCAGCTGTTAGCCCCAAGCACCCTGCTGTTCCAGGAGGACATCCCTTCCTCTGTGTCTACTTCTATATGTTTCACTAGAAACCAGGCAGCAGCAACTCCTGTGCTCTTATTTTTTTTTAATTTTTCCTTATTTTTATTATTTATTTATTTATTTATTTGGAGGCAGGATCTTATATCCAGTCTGCCCTGAACTCACTGTGTGGCTGAAGATGGCTTTGAACTTCTGAGCCTCCTGCCTCCACTTCCTTAGTGCTGGGATGGTAGCTGTGCAGCCCAGGCCTGGCTATGCAGGACTGAGAGTACAACCCAGGGTCTCATGCACACGAGGTAAGCAGTTTACCAACCCACTCATCTATTTTTCTTGAGTCTAGGACATAACAGCTTTTTTACACTGCACCTAACTCTCAGACCTTTGAGCCTCTTGAAATCTGCAATGTTCCTTCCTCCCCAGGACATTGACTTTGGGGAAGGTGTTTGAGACAGGGTCTTACATGATAGTCAGGCTGGCCACAAACTTGACAGTCTCCTGCTTCAGCCTCTCACATGCTGGGTCACAGGCCTGTGACACCATGCCCATGGGACGCTGGCTTTTTGAAGCAAGCAAACCAGTTGTGCTGTCACAGATCTTGCACCCTGGGTGGCTTTTTTGCTGTTCTGATGCATGGGGAAAGCTGTGGTCTGGAGAAACATCCAGACAACGCTGTTATCCTGGTGGGTGCCTACCCTCCTACCACACATACCAATACTTTCATCTCTGGGATCTGAACCATCTTCTCAAGTTGTCTCCTGAAAAGTTTTTGGGAACTTCCCTCCCTCCACAACAAGAAAACCACCTGCACCTGCTCTTGGGACAAGCAAGTGGCTCACATGATTGAGTCAAGTTCCAGCATGGCTCCACTAAGTGTCTCAAGAGACACGGCTCCAACTCAGCCTCTCTCGGTCCCTGCTGTTCTCTGTCAGCCTCAGCTCTCTTTCCTGTGGCAGGTAAATAGCTGCCAGAATGATCGTATTTCCTGTTGTTGGCCTCTTGCTTTAAGTGAAAAGGATGTGGCTCTCGGGCCAGGACACAGCTCAGCTGGGACACAAGCCTGAGGTCCAACATTTGAAGGGTGAGCATCCACATGAAAGCCAGATGGATACGGTGAACCACTTGAGGTCCTAGTGCTCCCAGGGCTAAGTTGGGATACCTGGGGTGAGATGGCTAGCTAGACTAGCTGAATCTGCAAACTCCAGCTTCAGAGAGAGGCCCTAACTTTGTAAATGAAGAGGACAGCAATTGAAGACACAGCGTCAACCTTAGGTCTGTCTGCACATGTATGTATACACGTACAAAGAAGAGGAGACAGAGGAAGAGGAGGAGGGACAGGAGGAAGAGGAGCATGAGGAAGATGAAGAGGAGGAGGTGGAGAGCATTAACACATTCCTTACTTCAGTTGACGTTCCAGAGACTCTCACTGGTCTGTTTAGAGTGATAGGTATGACCCTGAACCAATCATCATTGCTGGAAAGATTTCGTGTTCTGATTTGCCACAGCTAGGTCCCATACTATACTTAGGGTCAGATATGGGGTCAGCCCCTGGAAAGAAATCTGGGATACTGTTTCTAGAGTGCAGGAGAGGCATGCTGGCCAGAAAAAAAAGAGTATTGGACCTGCAAGGGGAACTGGGTGGGGCGAGGGGCACTCATGTTCCTGGCCAGCAAGACAGAGAGCAGGGTCTCAGGTGACGTTTGGCAAGGGTCAGTGGCTTATACTCAACTCTCAGCAGAAAACCTGGCTTAATTTAGCACTGGGCTAGAAAGCTGTTCAATATGCATGTGCTGGACAGTTGGGAGGGGGGAGAGCGCAGGCCTGATGTGCCAACGCAGCATTAATTAGAAATAAACTAGAGTCGGGAGCCTTCTGAGCTCTGTGCTGCTTTTGATCTGCAGACAGCCCATGGCTCTGGGAACTCACCCTGCAGTGGGCACCCGGACATTCTTGATCATGCAGACCCACTCTGCACTCCTGAGAGAGGGAGGAGGGGGTGTTTCTCTCGGCCTGGCTTCACAGTCTCCTCTCAGTTCCTTGGGGGTGCATCTAAAGGTGCTGCTGTGTGCCTGTCCTTGGCTGGGGTGCTTTCAACACTGGGGCAGCCAGGCCCTGTTGTGAGGACTACATTCAGCCCTGAGGCTGTACTAGGTCCCAGGGCAAAGGCTCTGCCTGGCTTGTGGACCTCAACTTCACTCTTCCCATTGGCCCTGACCTCGCCAAATGATGCCAGTCAGATGTCAGAGGGGATAGACCAGGCCCCTCCTGGGTCTGATAGTGTCCAGCCTGTCACTTCCAAAAAAGCCAGTTAGAATGTCAGCAGTAGGGCTGGAACTAAAGGTATGCTCACTGTGCAATTTTCCTGCCTTAGATGTCTCAGAGACATCATGGGACCCAGGAAAAGACCACCAGGCTCCCCATCCCAGAATATGACCCCCTAACCTCATATCTTCCTTCTTGTGCCTGCTCCTGGGGTGGAACATTCTTGGTCCTATGGCTGAATTAACTCCTGTCACTAAGCTTGAGTCTAGAACATGAAGCCTGAGGTCTTCATGGATTGGTGGCTTCCTGTGACTTAGAGCCATGACACTTGCTGTATTCAGAGCAATCTCATGTGTGTGACTTGTTTCAAAGCGTTTCTCATCATGGATCAGGTGTCCTGGGAAAGCACCTGGGTCTGCCGCCACTCCAAAGTGACATCGTCAAGTGGGAGAGGAAGAGACAGACACAGACAGAGACTCGTCTGCACCCGGTTCCCTGGTGCTCCCAACAGTGTTTCGTACACACTGTTTGGATCGAAGAAGCTTGTTCAATTACAATTTTAGACTAATTTAGAATGATGGAGGAACATTCAAAGACCAACTTCAGATGTCTGTGTTATTGTGAAAACTTTTCATTTTGCATGTCTATGTCTTAGCACAGGTAAGCCCCGCCTGCATTTGATCCCTAGACCATGAAATAAAACAAGAAACCAGCATGATGTGAGCTGTGAGCCCTTCTCCCTATTTCCCCCAGATTGGTGTGAGCTGTGAACCCTTTGCCCTGTGTCCCCCAGATTGGTGTGAGCTGTGAGCCCTTTGCCCTGTGTCCCCAGATTGGTGTGAGCTGTGAGCCCTTTGCCCTGTTTCTCTCCAAAATGTTATGAACTGTGAGTTCTTCTCCCTGTATTCTACAGTATGATGTGAGCTGTGAGCCCTTTGCCCTGTGTCCCCCAAAAGTGTGAGCTGTGAGCCCTTTGCCCTGTGTCCCCCAAAAGTGTGAGCTGTGAGCCATTCTGCCTGTGTCCCCCAGTATGACATGAGTGGTGAGCCCTTGGCTGTGAGCTTTCTACACGCTGTACTTCCATGTCACAGGGAAGCCAGGACAGGCCATGGACAGTACCTTTGCATCTGTCTTGGCTTCCCTAGCAATCCTAGTATTCATTATGGGCAGAGCTTCAAGTCATGTGGCTACCTGTGCAGACTTCTTTCTCTACCACCCCAGTCAAGACCCTGAGCAATTCTGACACCACCGGGAGCCGAATAACCTACAGTTGGTAAAACCTATTTAGTTTCTCCTAATGGATCCTTTGTGGACCCGGTAAGTCAGGTGGACTGCCTTAGTTAGGTTTCTATTGCTGTGATAAATACATGCAAAACAGCTTGGGGAGGACAGGGTTATTCAGCTTACAACTCCCAGGTCATTACTGAGGGAAGTCAGGCAGGAACCCAGTGCAGAAACATGGAAGCAGGGACTGAAAGCAGACCATTGAGGAATGATGCTTGTTGGCTTGCTCCTCATGGCTGGCTCAGCCTGTTTTCTTATATAATCCAGGACCACCAGCCCCAGGCTGGCACTGCCCACAGCAGGCTGGGCCCTCACACTAATCACTAATTAGGAAAATGTCCCATAAGCTTGCCTAGAGGCCAATTTATGGAGGTATTTTCTTAATTGTGGTTCCATCTTCTCAGATAATCTAGCTTGTGTGGAACTACAAAAATACAACCCAGCACATGGACCTATGGACCACATGCATGGCCACTCTCTGTCACCTGACTCCGTTGTCCAGTGGCTACCCAGACTTAGGGTAGAGCTGGAATCACAGGCCACTGGAGTTCAGAACCCTCTGAGGAGGCAGCCAGAAGTGCCAAAGACTCAGTATCCAGCCCCAGAGACTGTACCCCAACACCTGCTTCACAAGTGTGCGCTGTATGTTTGGGGCCTATGCACCAAATAAGAAATAAGCAGGCCATAAGCAGGGCTTGCAGCTTGGTGCTGATGGCCAGGATGTGATCTGAAGGGTCCCCTGCTTTGTATTTCACCTCAAGGGCTCTGGTGCAACCCTGATGGCCAGGATGCTGGGAGGTTGTAACCGGACTAAAGAGTTCTGACCTGGCACTGGTAGCCACAGCAGCTACTGGGCAGCTACTGGGCAAGCATTTGCCTCACGGCTGGATCCTATTCTGTCCCATTCCATTTCAAGTTACCCTTTGTGATGGTCTGAATAAAAATGGCCCCCATAGGCCCATAAAGAGTGGCAGTATTAGGAGGTGTGGTCTTCTTGGAGAAGGTATGGCTTTGTTGGAGGAAGTGTGGTCACTGTTGGGGAGGGGATGGATAGGCTTTGAGGTCTCAGATACTCAAGCTTGACCAGTGTGTCATTGTCTCTTCCTGTTGCCTGTGAATTCAAATGTAGAACTCTCAGCTCCTCTCCAGCCCCATGTCTGCCTGATGCCACCACGCTTCCCACCATGAATGACAACGTACTAAACCTCTGAACTCTAGGCCAGACCCAATTAAATGTTCTCCTTTGGAAGAGTTGCTGTGGTCATGGTGTCTCTTCACAGCAATAGAAACCCTAAGTAAGACACCCCTTATCTCTGCACAGTGGTTCTGGGAGATTGATGTTCCCACTGTGTGTCTTCAGTTCACATTTAAGCTCCACCCCTGCCTTGGCCACAAGGTTTTTCCAATTCCTTCTGGTCTCCCGACCCTAGAAAAAACAGCACACAGACACCTCCCCTGTGACAGGGGTCTTCCCAGAGATATTGGCCCTGGATCTTGCATACATGTTTAGGAGAATGGGACACAGAGAAATGAGGAGACCTGCTTACACACACATATAAAAAGTGTCAACTCCATGACTAATTCACAGGGTCTGTCATTGGTCTCTTCCTGCTGGTCTCAATGTCAGAAGCCGGGCTCCTCTTCATCCACCCTTACCCCATGTGCATTTGACCATTTCCCTCTACCCCTCAGATTCCCTGGAGGGGTGCCTGCCTCATTTGGCACCCAGCGCTCTGATGACACTTAGATGCATCTGTGGGTCCATAATGTTTCCAAAACATCCCCCTCTTTTCCCATTCCTAGGTTGAAGACTGAAATTTGGGATATTCATCTTGCCTGGAGAGCAAAGCTTAAATGAAATCCGCTTTATCTGTGGGAAGCTGTCAGCTGATAAAAAGAGAGAATTAACACACTGCTAAGCCAGGCGCTCCAGACGCAGTGCCCAGCTTTCCACTCAGTACCAGCAGAAGCCGCCGCCGCTGGGGGACTTCAGTGTCTGACCCCCAAAACCTGTCTAGACATTTCAGACATTTAGTAAACAAATAAATTGCTGCATAGGCAGCTGGAGCAGAGCAGGGGGTGTCTGCCACCTCAGGGAAACTGCAGGAAGATTCACACCCGGCTGGGAATGGTCTCCTGAGGACAAGAAGCACACCAGCTTCCCTACTTTCCAGAAAGTTCTTTCTGGGCCAAAGCCCCGTGAAGGAGCCGCCATTCCTCCGGGGAAATGTGCTTCTGAGTTCTAAGGCTGATTTCTGATTTCCATCGCCATCTGGGAGATGTGGGCTCCCCAGGGTGTGTCTGTCAGGCCCACTGTGATGGCAACAGCTGGTGGCTTGTCTTTCTAGGGCAGGCCCTGTCCTTCATGTTCCAATGAGCCTTTCAGAACCCTGGTCCAGTGAGGTGGAGGCTGGGGACCAAGGCAGGGGCAGGGGCAGACACTACTCTGTGTTACTTGGCTTTCAGGGTGCCACAAACCCACATCAAGAGATGCCACTTTGTTATATGAGGGAAGGAGACTGCAAGACACATGAAACACAGCCTCCTGCTTCCTGTGAAGGTATAACACAAGGTCACGTTTCCACAGGAGCATGTCTGAGGCCCCTCAGCAGCTGTCTGGGAACTCCAGGAGGGTTTGTTACCTGAAGCATGTCCTGCCCGAGGCCACAGAACTCATTCACAGCCTGGGAAACAATACAAAGAAAGCCAGCATGCCGTGGGCCTGAGGTTCAAATCCTTCTGATAAAACCAAGTGGGGAGGGTGTTTCATGTAAAGGGCCTGACTCCCCTCCTCATCCCCATTCCCACATACGTCCAATGGGAAAGGAAAAGAAAGGCCTGGGAGCCAGAGACCGTAGGGAAAAGTCCTCCGGGCCACGTGCAGCAGAAACGGGGAAATGCGGAGGGGCGTGATGATTTGTTCCAGCTTTCTTCTCACAGCACAAGCCTTTTAGGAGGCTGGCAGCCAGATCCCCTCTGCACCCAGGGGAGCTGGCACAGCGGGATCTTGTGGGGGCCACTGAAGGGCATTTGCAAACTGTCATTCACAAAAGGCATTTCCCACAGCTTCCCACAGCACCTCAGACACCAGGAGTCTGCTGCTCTGCCTTCTCACCTCACCTGTCCACGGCAGCGGGGAAGTGGACAGAGAGAGAGGAGCTGAGTCTAGTTGCTGCCTGTTCTCCTCTTTCTCCAGGCCAGAGACCGGTCTCCCGAGTGGAGTGATTTAGGTCCAGACGTCTCTGCCAGCTGGCAGGAAGAGGAGCAGGCTGTCTGGCTGCAGAACCTCCGGTGTGGTGATGGAGCAGGGGGCTGAGTGACAGGAAGGAAACGTGAGGCTGAGCGAAGTCATGAGGACGGAGAGTCAGGGACAATTTTTTATTGTTCTGTTCTGCGGGTAGCTTGGAAAAGTGCCACAGCCTTCACACAAGTGGGTTTCCTGTCTCATTTCAGTGTTAACACTTTCTGTACTTCTGACTCTGGAAGGGTGTGACAGTCACCGCCACAGCCAAGGGGAGGTGTGTGTGTGTGTGTGTGTGTGTGTGTGTGTGTGTGTGTGTGTGCGCGCGCGCGCGTGCTCAGGGTATGTGTATATAATAGGAGTGGTGTTGACACAGCCCCCCATAGGCAGGGGCTCTAGCGGCTGGACAGGGTCTACCCACCCCACTCACGAGCACTCTTCACCCCATCATTCCCAATCTACTGTCCCCTAACCCAGAGTCTCCAGCCCAGAGTGCAGGGAGCAGCGCGGCCATGCACACACACAGGCTAAGGAGACAATCGAATAAGCTGAACAAACCAAAAGGCACACACTTCACTTTCCTTTAGATACACTGTGTGTCTTAGGCTAACCTCAAACTCTGGGCGATCCTCCCGTCTCCCTCCCAAGTGCTCAGATTACAGATTTCACAACTAGGCCTGAATTAAATCGTGATTTTTGATAGCTTCGGTTCTTTCTCTTAGCGCGCTGTCTATGGTCTACTGCCTGCTGGATTTACCTGCAGTGGTGGAAGGTCACAGCCTCTGGCTCACAGTTTGAGGCCAAGAACAGCTGCTGAATCTCAGGACCTGCGCACACGTGTGACTGGCCGGTGTTGGTGTCGAAACAACAAAGCCTGAATGTGATGGCTTGGGAAGCTCTCCATCTATTTTCTAAGAATGCTGATGCCATGAACAGTCCCAACTTAGGAGGCTGGAGGGATGGCTCAGCAGCTAAGAGCACTTGCTGCTCTTTCAGAGGACCCAAGTTTGGTTCTCAGTACCCAAATGGTGGCTCATAACCACGTAACTTCAGTTACAGATCCCCTTGTAACTTCTGTTCTAGAGGGTCATACTCCCTCTTCTGACCTCAGGGCACCAGGCACACACATGGTACACAGACTCATAACTGGGGACCAAATGTTCAAATGTATGAGCCCATGAGGCCATTTCATTCAAATCACCACATACATAAAGTAAAACAAATATCAAATAAACAAGTAAACAAAAGTCCCAAGTTAGGGTTACTTGAGTAGATCTGGAAAACTACCCATGAGCTTTTGAAGGCAAAATGCCAATGTTGAATAGTGTCAAAGGTCTGATTCAATACTGGTGTCACTAAGGGGAGAAGTGGGGAAGAGAGCCAGGACAGGCACATCTCAACTGTCCTCTATACATTTTGGTTAGTTTGAATTTCATTGTTGTTGGTTTTGAGACAAAGTTTCAAGTAGCCCAGGCTGGCTTCAAATGTGCTATGTAGCTGAGGATGACCTTGAACTCCTGGTCCCTCTGCCTCCACTTCTGAGTACTGGGGTTACAGGTGTGCACCACCACTAAGGTTTACAGGATTTGTTTTGACAAGTGGATGATGGCAGTGCAGAGTTAAACCGAAGAATAAGAAGGCAGTGTTCTCTGTGTAGCGACCCCTCAGGGGCCGGGAGAAGGCCCAGGAATTCCACAGGAAAACCAGAGGACCCTGTGACAGCTCCCGAAGAATACCAAGGTTTCCTGAGGTATCCCCAGTGGTGTCTCCTCCCCCAGGAACAGATTTGTACTGATGCAACAGGCTCTGTCAGGCTGCTCAGAAAGAGTTGTTTTCTTCTTCATGCCTGGAGGTGAGACCCAGCCAAAAAAAAAAAAAAGTGAAACCAGGGTAAACAACCCCAGAGACCCCTGTCTGCTGCTGTGATCAGATTTGTGAACACATCACTGGAGGCCAAGCCTTCCCTCTAGCCAACTTCTAGCTGGGATCAGGGAGGCCCTGCCCCATGACTGATCTTCCTGAAGAATTCCTGACACTAGAATCCATATCCCACCTCTGGCTCGAGAGTGGGCTAGTACCTACTCTTCACTGACATGCAGGTGAGGTGAGGGCCTGCCTGGGGGAATCAATCGCTGCAGATGGGGAGGGAAACCTTAATGGACTGAGGATTGTCGAGGGCACATCGGCTTCCGAGTGCAGACTGACCCCCAGGGCTTACTCAACCCAAATAAGACAGCTCAAATCCCCAGGCCTTTGGGGCAGGTGTCTGATTGATGGAGAGGCCTGTGGGATGCTTGGAAGTAGAGAGATCCTCCATGGGTCTTATCAGGAAGGTTGTTCTGTGGCCCCTGCTAACGACCGCTGAGCCACACAGCTCCTCTAAGAGGCTTCATTAGTAAGGGGCTTCATTGAGGACTGCTGTGCCCCTGAAGTTCCAAGGCCAGCATGGCTGGGTGGAAGCTTCCCCCTCCCATCACCTCAGAACTCACCCTGTTACAAGGTGACATTCGGTCCCTCTCATTGCTTCTTGTCTCCACAGTTCAAAACAGCAGGAGGAAGGTTTGCTCTCACAGGTCCTTGAACCGAGGCTGGGATGGAAGCTTGCTGGGCCCAATGGACCTGCCTTGACTATGGGCTGAGCTGAAAGAACTCTAGGGGCTGGGTCCATCAGGGTGCACGGTATTGGCCAGGCTCGTTCCCAAAGAGGGCACTGTCACGCTCAACTAGGGTAGCTGGAGTAGGCAGATTGAGAGCAGGGCCCCAGGGGAGCTTCAGGGTTCTGAGAAGCCATGAAACATCTTTGCTGTCAGGTTAGTACATAACTCATCTTTCAAGACGTGTGTAATTTAGGCTGGGGGTGGTAGCCAGCCTTTAATCCCACCAGAGGCAGAAACAGACAGATCTCTGTGATTTTGAGGCCAGCTTGGTCTACATAGAAAGTTCCAGGCCAATCAGGGTAACATAGTGAGATCCCATCTTGGAAGAAAACTTCAAAATGTGTGTAACTCATTATGGTACATTGCTGGGTTGTTTTGTGACAACTGGGGCAGCGCCACTCTGACAAACAGGTAATGCTGAGACAGTAGCAAAGGAATCAGACCTCTCCAGGTTCTCATAGAGAACAGATTTGACTTGGACACCGGAACGTTTGACAATGCTCCTACTGTGTGCTGGGCAGGGTGTGTTCAGTGGCCTGGGAAGTGCCCCCAGCCTATTCTGCCACTCAACTCCCTTCATGTTGGAGAGGAGGGAGGAGGGTACCATGTGACATGGCAGAGGCGTTGTCACCCCAAGAGATGCTGTCTTGCACAGCACACTTGCACTGCCTTTTGTCTCTTCAGCTGAGCTCTGGATCATCCCCACTCCCAATTCTGCCCACTTCTTGATTCTTCCTAGCCTGAGCTGCCCAGGTCTCCGTTTCCTCACCACAGACTGCTGCTCTCAAAAGCCAATGCTGGCGTCTTGGTCGCCCCGGCTTATAGGACCAGGCACACAGTAGTTGCTCCATTAGTGCCTACTGAAAAGGTCTGGGTGAAGTGTCCGAGGGACAAGGTAGCCCTGGAAGACAGATCTCTACTCCTGAAACAGTGGGCCTTGGGTGGGGAGTATGAAGACTCAGGTCCATGAGAGGATAGCTGGGGCCGGCAGGAAGGTGTCCAACTGTGGTGAATATCTTGGCAAGAGTGGACGGTGCTTCCTCAACCTTGGCTGGACAATGCCTGGGGCTACTGCAGGCTGAGTCTTCCTATTCAAGTGACCATGCCACCTTTCAGAGCCTGAAGAACTGTTTTTGTGAGGAGCAAAGAGGTCACAGAACCTTCAGTGTTTTTCTGAAACTGTTGAGTCTCCCAAGGGCACAGCATAAAACACCACAATCTATAACTTAACCAAGAAATGTATTGTGTCCCAACTCCAGAGGCCAGATGTCTGAAGCCAGATGTCGGGAGGGTACAGCCCTCTGGATGCTCAAGGGAGTGCCATCCAGGGCCTGCTGGCTGCTGGTGACTGGGCAGGTCCCAGGCCTAAGGTCCTTTCCTCTAAGGCATCATCCCGATGTGTCTCTCCTCTCCTTGCTTCTCTGAGTATTTTCTCCTCTTCTAGGACACCCCTCACACTACACTAGGGCGTTCTATGCAAGGTCAACCGCTTTGTAAGTCAGCCACACCTGAAATGACTTTTACAAACACTTTGATTTGGGGACACAGTTTGGTCCAACACTGTCGTCTGTCCAGCCACTGCCTTCCCATCTTCTCAAGGACCTCATGAGTTCAGTGTGTCTCAATCATTTCCTGGATAAGGAGGGAAACTGAGGCCCAAAGAGCTGTCAGAGGAGAGCTGCAGGTGTGGCCCTAGACCCTTAGGGCCCAGGACAGGGTTGTAAGTGTAGGGAGCTGGTGCGTGGGAGCCACAGTGCCTCCCTGATGGTGACTCTACTAGCTGATGGGGAAGAAGCCCTGAAGAAGAGAAGGAATCTTATTTAACTGGCCTCAAGAGAGCGGAGAATGCAGTTTAGTCTGTGGGGCTGTCACGCTCGTGTCTAGACAGGACGAGTGTTCAGATGGAGCTGGATTTCCTGGCAGCAGCCAGCACAGCAGCCCCTGGCCAGCACGGCAGCCCCTGGCGCAGCTCCCAGCCTGGGGTATTCATTTACTTTGCATTCGTGAGCAGACACCACAGAGGTCCCAGTTGTCGGCATATCACCACGTCGCAGGGGGCCCCAGAGGCACTGGCTGGCGTGCTGGCTTTTCCCAGACAATTTAGCTGCTTACAAGTCAATAAAAACAAGGTTGCTTGGGACAGGGGCTTCATCTTCCTCCAGCCGCACTGCTGTCGGAGCGCGTGACTGCGCAACTGGGACCATTAAACTCGTAATTAGCTTTCAGAATTGGTGGGCTGTGAGTGGAGAGGGAGCAGGAGACCAGGGCCCTGGCTGGCATCTCACCGCGTGTCTTATTTTATTTCTCTCTTGGCTGCCACAGGAAAGAGAAGTGGAGAAGCTTCTGCTGTCACTCACGGGCCGGTGAAGAGGGAGATGGAAGCTCTGGTCTTGATTGTTTTTAAGCTGTGTGCACTGCGGCCAGTTCTTTCTGTCTCTGTGCCTGAAGTTACTGCTGGATAAGAGGAACTCTGACGGCCAGGGAGCTTAGAGAGGTGTCGGATTATTCCCGAAGACCATTGCCACTTACAGTGAACTGATCTGAATAGATTTGTACCGTGTAGAAGGAGCCAGGGATCTCTCTCTGGGACCTGGGGCTTGCCCATTTGGTTAGGCTTGCTGGCCAGTGAAGTCCACAGACCTGTCTGTCTGTCTTGTTCTATTGCTGGGATTAGGGGCCTGTGCTACACCACCCAGCTTTTAAAAAATGTATTTTTAGAATGTTTTGAGATTATAATATAATTGCATCATTCCCCCCTTCCTCCCTCCAAACCCTTCCATGTACCCCACCTCTTGCAAATTCATGGCCTCTTTTTCTTTGATGATTGTAACATATATGACTAAATACATATATTAGTACATAAATGTACATCTCTGCATAAATACAACCTGCTCAGTGTCTATAATGTTACTTGTCCGTATGTTTTCGGAGCTGACTACTTGGTATTGAATAACCAGTTGGAGCGCTCTTCCCTGGGGAAGACTATTTCTCCTGCCTCAGCAGTCCTTAGTTCCTGCCGTTCTTTGTCTAGGGTGGAGGCCTCTTGCCCCCTTGCCTCCATGCCTTAGTCCACGTTAGCATGTTTATTGATGTCATCCTCATGCAGCTCATATTTAAGCAGTCACGGTGGTGAGACTTTGTGGGCATAGCCTCTGACGTTCCTAGGAGACAGAAGCTTGCAGCAAACTCTCTGTTTCTCCGGCTCTTTTCTGCCATGTTCCCCGAGCCTTAGGTGCAGGGTTGTGCTGCCGATGCAGCCCTAGGGACTGGGCTCCACAACTCTGTATTTTGATCAGTTGTGGTTTTCTATAACAGTGTCTGTTTCAAAGAGATGTTCTCTTGATGAGGGGTGAGGACTACACTCATCTGTGGGTATAAGGATAGCTATATAGAGTGTAGTTTGGGATTATGCTGGTAAAGGTGGTAGCTGTAGGTCTCCTTCAAGATCCATGACTTCACTAGCCCTGGGTAGTTGACTAGGTTTCCAGTAACCAAGCATGCTTCCCCTTTTGTTGAGTGGGTCTTAAGTCCAGTTAGAAAGATGATGGTTACCACCAAGATATACACGTTTACTGCACTCTTAAAGTCATGGTTTAATAGGCATCATATCTGACTAAGAAGACTGGCTGCTTCTCTTCTTTGGATGCTTGTGTGATACCTTCTGGGACCATGAGAGCTAGTTCCAGGGAGGAGACTTTCAGGTCAGATTCAGCTCAGGTTCCCCAGGCTTTGTGTACACAGTGCATGGTGTCTTCAGCAGCAGTGACTTATCTTCTGCCTCTGCTGGGGATTGAACTCACATCCTCATGCTTGAGTGACAAGAATGTTACCCACAGAGCCCCTGATGTACAACTACTAAAGACAAAGGAACTGCCTGTGGCACGATCCCAGTGTTGTTTGGAAACACAGCTACTGTAGATGCTGGGGTTCATCAGAGACACAGAGTGACTGTCTGAAGACAAGGGGAGAGGCAAACGTGGGGGCAACGAGGGCATGAATCTTTTTTACAAAAGCATATTTTATTTATGTGTACTGTGTGTGCGCCTGACTTTATGTGTACCATGTGTGCATATGCCTGTGGAGACCAGAAGAGGGAGTCGGATCCACTGAACTGAAGTTGTTTGCAGTTTGGGAGCTGCCTGATGTGGGTGCTGGGAACTGAACCCAGGTTTTCTGCAAGAGCAGTACATGCTGTTAACTTGCTAAGTTATCTCCTCTGCTCCATGAACATGAGTCTTTTGCCCATGTGGAGAAAATGGGACTAGAATTCCAGAGCTTCTTGCTCTGAGGCACACAGCCTAGAAGTGGAGGAGATTGGATCAGCCTGTAATCTCTGAGTCTCTTCTTTTTCTCCCAAGTGTGTTATTAACACCAAGAACAGGTTTATTAGGTGGGGTGACCTTCACCATGGGACACTGCTTCCGGATCCTATCCTAGACCAAGGTGACGGGAAGTATCCCATGACCCTTGAACCATGAGTTCAGTGAGACAGGCAGTCTTGAACATAGGGAGGGGGGAGGAGAAAGAGAGAGAGAGAGAGAGAGAGAGAGAGAGAGAGAGAGAGAGAGAACCTGCTGATATCATTATCCCAACCTTTGTCCAGTAGCCATTGTTCAAGGGAGAGAGGACAAGGAACCCCAACTTGAGGCCAGCCACAACACTCTGGTAATGACTAGTGAGGTGGAAAAGGAGGGGGCCTGTGGCTTATTTATGGTGTCCCACTGGCCCATGCAAGCCATGACTGGCGTGCCTCTGTAGAAATTGAGGCTGAAGGTGGTGCCTCCCTGGGAACACCATGGAGGCAGGGAACTTGTCCGGAGTCTCAGCTCTGCTCAGTAACAGCATGGTTCTACCTTCTCCTACTTCCAGACAATCGTTTTGTAAATGAGTTGAGTTGTTAGCCCAGACAGCCTCCAAGGCTGCTTGTGCACAGCCAGCTGAGCATGTTCTGCCAGCTCTCTGAAGCTGGGACTGCTCTGCTGGCTTCACTGTGGGTCTGGAAAGCTGCTCTCCCTGTGTGGACTTCACAGAGTCTGAACAGCAGTGTTTCATGGGAGGGGACATCAGAGCTGCTTTGGAATAGTGTGACTACACACCAGCAGCTGGCAGGAAATGACACCCGTGGAGGGCTGTGAGCTTCAGTGTCTGGCCCAGGAGCTCAGGTCCCTGCTTGCCTGCTACAACCATACCACCATGGTTTCTGGGGAGTTGCATCTGGGGCTGCCCACACTGATGTGCTTGGCTCAGGTTGGACAGGCTCACACCCTGTGCAGAAGCCACTGCTGGTGGCAGGGACAGCCAGGGTGGCACACAGAGGGTCTATTCCTTCATTTGTAAATGTTTCTTCATCCTTCTTGGGCTGGAGTGTGTCTGTAGCCCTGGATGCAACTACTGGCAAGGTTGGATACATCTTTTCTCGTGAAGCTCATCTTATGAAGAGTCTAATGTTATAAAATGCTAAGGCTGACAGGTCACAAGGGTGGAGCGCTGTGAAGGTTACTCTGAAGATGCAGCCTTTGTGTGGAGCAAGAGGACCCATGCTGGCCATGTGAAGCTCAGGGAAGGGCCAGATGACACAGGCCCTGGAGATATGAGTTGATTGCATTTGTCATGAGCTGAAGAGAGTGACTGTGAGTCTCTGTTAGTATACAAAACACCAGCCCTCTGTCACCCGTCATTTGAGAAGTTTCCACAGGCAGGTATCCCACGAGCTCATTATAGGGCCCCAGTGGGAGCATCTAACAGAGGTGGTCATCTGCCAAGGTTGCAGGGCTGTTTGCTGCAGGCCATCCATGTCTTCAGAAGACCGAGGGAACTTGGTTGGGATGCATGGTTATGATGGGGATCCAGGCTTAGTGCAGCCCAGTGGTTAAGTGTACAGGCCTGGGACTTGGGGGCCTGCACGTGAAGCTTGCCTGTGGAACTTCATCGCTGTATGATGACAAGTGACTTTTCTTCTCTGTGCTTTAGTATCCTGGTCTATAACATGGGTCCCCTTGAGTGCTTAGCCAGGGCCACAGACAGCCACAGCACTTGAGAAGGATCCCCAACTCTGGGGCATGCACACTCCACACACTGTGGAGCAGTACCATATTGGTTAGGAAGGCTTCCCCTGCAAGCTGAGTGACTACTGATCCAAAAGGGTTCCCAAAACAAGGGGTTAATTTTCCCTTATGGATAGAAATCCTGCAGGTAGCTGGGTTATTCTTCAGGGATGAACTCTGCCTTTCACAGTCTCTCCTGTACAGTCCCAAGACGTATGTACACCATGTGTGTGCAATACCTACTGAGGCCAGATGAGTTATAACTGGAGTTACAGACAGTTGTGAGCTGACATGTGAGTGCTCAGACCCCACCCCAGGGCCCCTGCTAGAGCAACTAGTACTCTAATCACTGAGCATTTCCCCACGCCCCACTTTTTAGTATTTACTTATTTGTGTGTGTTGATATGCTCATGCCACAGCATGTGTGGAAGGCAGAGGACAACTTGTGGGACAACCATGTAGATCCTAGGTATTGAACACATGTCATGAGGTTTGGTGGCAGATATTTTTACCCACCGTACTGGCTAGTTTTATGTCAACTTGACACAAGCTAGAGCCATCTGAGAGGAGAGACCCTCTTTTGAGAAAATGTCCCAGTAAGATTGGGCTGTAGGCAAGCCTGTAGGGTATTTTCTTAATTAGTAGCTGATGAGGCAGGGCCCAGCCCATTATGGGTGGTGTCCCTCCTGAGCTGAGGTCCTGGAGTGTATAAGAAAACAGTCTGAACAAGCCAGGAAAAGCAAGGCAGTAAGCAGCACTCCTCCATGGCCTCTGCATCAGCTCCTGCCACCAGGTTCCTGCCCTGTTTGAGTTCCTGTCTTGATTTCCTGTAGCAGGAATCTTACAGGTCTTATTAATAAGACAAACCCGAGCCCAGTTATTGGGGTGAATGCTGGAAGATCAGAGAAGCAGAACAAGCCACAGTTTTCTCACCTTGCTAGTTCCTCAGGTGATCCTGTTTCCTTAGGCTGGAAGCTTCTGAGTCCTCATCCCAATGGCTCTCAGCTGAACTGTGCTGCTCCAAATCCTGAATGCTAAACCAGCCAAATGCTTAACCAACTAAATGCTTAATTAACTCTGGTGCCTGGTTTTCACGTCTGATATATCTTTCTACTTTCTTCATCACTCCCTGGGATTAAAGGCTGGATTTCTGGGATTAAAGATGTGGGTCACCATGCTTAGCTGTTTCTAAAGTGGCCTTGAACCCAGAGATCCACCTGGCTCTGCCTCCCAAGTGCTGGGATTAAAGGCGTGCACCACCACCGCCCAACTTCTGCTATGGCTTACTCTTCCCATTTTCTAGCCACCATTTGTGGCTCTGTCTCTAGTGGCTGTCTGTTCTCTGACCCCAGATAAGTTTATTTCGGGGAACATACAATATTTTGGGGGAACACAATACCACAACTTCCTCCAGTGATGAACAGTGATGTGGAAATGTAAGCCAAATCAACCCTTTTCTCCCCTAGTTGCTTCTGGTCATGATGTTTCATCACAGCAGCAGAAACCCTGATGGGACACCTGCTGAGCCACCTCACTCAAAATGGGGACATTTTGCTCTGTCTTTGCTGAGATTCAGGTGACTGTGGTATCTGAGGTGTGGCTGGGGCCAGTGGGCCATACCAACCCTCGTAGAGAGCTGACCTAAGTCCTGCCTCTGGGCAGGTGGATCTGGGTAACTGTGAGCTTCTGGGGCTGTAACTCAGTGACTACTTCCACCACAGGGTACAGTCTGCAGGGAAACAGCGGGAAGCAGGCTGGTCTCATACCCTCAGCCCCCATGGATGGTGTCTCTGCCCCCGTGGACGGTGTCTCTGCCCCAGTGGATGGTGTCTCTCTTGGTTGGACACGGAATTTCAGGCAAGTGCTTCCCTAAGGCAGATCTGATGCAGGTGACACTGTGTTTTGAGATTTGGGGTTTGCAATCTTAGAAAACAACTCCATGGGCTGTGGACATGTTTGTGTCCAAATGGAACAAGGGACTTGTTCCTCACTCTACGCTCACTTGAGGATATTTTCAAAGGTGGTTCCAGGCTCCTAGTAAGTCCCACAAGCTCCTTCCCTCCCTCTAGGAGGGGTGTTTGGATTTGGGGGAAATGACTTCAGAGAACTCTGAGTTCTAGCGACTAAACAGACATGGATTGCTAACAGGATCAATCAACTGGAGTCCAGCTGTTATGGCTACCCTTCCTTGCCCATGGTTCTTCCTGATGTTCTGTTAGTGCCAGACTCTGACCCCAAGACACTCTTGTGATGGCTGCTTCCCAGGGATGTGACACAGACCTTGTGGGACCACTTGACCTCTGACCCAGCCTGCTCATCTTCATGTGTAGACTGCTGTCTGCAGAGGAGGGCTTGCTATGGGTACACTTAGAACAACTGAGAGGTGGCATTTACCACAGTTACAGGGACCAGGACCCAAACTGAGGTGTCCTGAGGGCTTTGGACACTCTGGAGGCTGCTCCTTCCTGCTCTGCCCAAGCAAGGATGGCTTCAGTTCCCACCTGCATCTTCTTGCACTCTGCTGTGTCTCTTATGAAGACACTTGTCCTTGGCAGCATCCCAGGTCATCCAGGGGGACCATGTGCAGAAACACTTTCCAACATCCCCTTCCCAGTTTCCGGGACCTGTGATCTCCAGGCCTGGGAGCCAGGGCTTGCCAAGACTTTATTGCTCTATGTGGCGACCTTAGAAAAGTCCTCAGACCTCTCTCTCTTCAATTATTTAAAATGGTAATTATTTATTTATATGTCTGCATAAACATGTGTGCAGGTGCCTGTGGAGGTCAGAAGAAGGTGTCAGATCCCCTAGAGCTGGAATTAAAGGCAGTTCTGAGTCATCTGGTGTGGGTGCTGGGAACTGAACATGGGTCTTCTGAAGAACAGCAAGGGTTCTTAACTGCCGAGCCACCCCTCCAGCCCCTCTGTCTTAATTCATAAGCTTTGAGGGAGGAATTCCAATAAGATGTATTTTGGGGGCTGATTAAATACACTGACATGCTCTGGGTTTAGCCTAGTCCTGGTTCTGGGCTAGCGTGCTGCTGGATGGCCGTTGAGGAGTTAAGGTGTCTTAGCTCCTTTTTGTCTTCTTCTTTGAGGCTCTCTCCTGTGAGACTCCAGTCCTTTCCAGGGATACCTGCACCCACAGGTATCCATCTGTACCTTAGGCCTCTCCATGGGGGCACCAGCCAGCTGGAAAAGCCACCTGCCCCAGGTGCCTAGGCTTCAGAGCATAGAGCCAAGGCTGAAGCTCCTGCGGGTGAGCGCTGGGGCGTGGGAGTGACTCTTAGTTCCCAAATCTCCACACATTTTCCTAACTGTATCTTTTTGTGTCACTGTCTCAGAATAGACACCCTTGTGGGCTTTCCTGGGCTCAAAATAGTCATGAGCTAGGGCTTGCCATCCATATCTGAGTTTGAGTTACAGCAAATCGCTTACCACTTCTGATTGGAAAGTTCCCTTGGCAAATGGGCTTCCTTTTATGGAAGAACAAAATCTCTATGCAGGCTGGGTTCTGGGAGGCCTTCAGCAGGTCGCTGGGGCAGGGACCTGCTATGGGGATTATGTCTGCTCTGGATGGGGGTTCCTGGAGTTCAGTGGGGGCCTGTTGCTTGCTGTACTAGGTCACCTTGAGATTACAGCTCTTGCTTTGGGGTCCATCCCTGACCCTCAAGGTGAGCAGGAGAAACGGGTTTGACTCTCATCTTTCCCCCAGGCCCATCATGACTGCGGATGCCTCTCCTCTGCTCTGTGCCTCAGTATCCCTTTCCATCCAGGTGGGGAAGTGCTGTGGACATCGACTAAGGCTGTTGTGAAGATAAAAAGAATGAGTTTGTGCATGGCGTGGGGAAAACATTGGTGGTGTTGGTTCTCTGGCAGATAATAGGTACATAATAAATGTTTTTGGACCCAAACAGAAAGAGAGGTTTTAGTCTTTCACATCTCAGTACAAGATGTCTTAAAGGATGAGCAGCGATCTCTAGTATGGTGGGATCTGTAGGAGCTGCGAAAGGGCAAGCTGTGTGCAGGAGGCAGTCTCGATGGCACAGCTCAGCCAATGCAAGAGGAAAAGAGAGCTAAGTTCACCCCAAACTCTGCAACCCCCCTATTTAGTATGACAAGAATGAATCTAAAAGGAAAAAAGGCAAGCCATCCTGCTTGTAGCCTTTTGCCCAAACATCTGTAGGGTAGGGTATCCATGCTGTCCCAGGGCACTGACCTGTTGTGGGGTAAGCCTCAACTGTGTAAAGGAAAGGGCAGACCTTGTGTGTGTGTGTGAGTGTGTGTGTGTGTGTGTGTGTGTGTGTGTGTGTGTGTTCTTGTGTCCACATGTGTGTATGTGTGGAGGCTAGAGGCTGGTGTTCAGTGTCTTCTTCATTCTCTAATTTGAACCTGGAACTCACCAGTTGGGTAGGCTGGATGGCCAGTGAGACCCAAGGATACTCTTGTTACCTGCTGCCCAGGGCTGGGGTTGCAGGCATGTGACACAGGACTGGCTTTTGATACAGATTGTGGAGATTTGAACTCAGGCCTCCTGCTTATGAAGTAAGTACTTTACTGGCTGAGCTGTCTCCCCAGCCTTGGTTTAGCTGAAGACATCTAGTGGGATGGAATTCCTTCTGTACTCCAAGAGCACATGCGTAGAGTGGAGAGGCTGTCTCTACCTCACTTGACCCTCCCAAGTATGGTGAGGAGGATCCAATGCTCTGAGGTGGGACTGGTAGGGGGAGCAGACCTGGTGTCACCCCCGTGTCCAGTGTGGGTGCCATCATGGCCCTGTACTAGCCTAGGTCTTTGCAGTTTGTTGAGTGCCTGTCACCATCTCAGAGAGACAAGTGCTCAGACCTCTCTTCCAGGAGAGGACTCACTTCAGAGACCTTCCCAGGTCTCCTCTGCGGACACAAATAAAGGGAAGCAAATGCCAGGCTGGCTGCTGGGCAGCACCTGGCTTTGAGTGGCAGGTGTGGAGGTTGTCTGTGTCACAGCTGAGGGCCGTACCTTCTGGAGTTGAGCCAGTGCCTTTGATGAAGGTAACACAGCAGTCTAGAGGGGCATGGCCCCAGTCCATCCTGGCTGTGCCACACTGCTGTGAGTCTAGGGCGAAGAAGGAGGAGTAAATACGGATGTAGACAGGGAGCGTGGTGCTTCCTCCTCAAGGATCCTTTGAAGTAGTCTCCCCCCACCTTTCCCCCTTTCCTCGTCCTTTCCTATGGCACTTCCTGACTCTTTCCAGATTCTCTGAACTCTTTGGGGCGATTCAGTCAGAAGGTAGCCACCAAGCAGGAAGAGTGACTCTGAGGCCTGGACAGGTGTCTCAGGCAGACTCCACAAAGTGTCTCTGGTCAGAGGTCAGGACACAGGGCTAACCATCTCCAATTGTAGGCATTCCAGGAAGGCTGGGAGCAAGAAGGCAGGTGAGGCTCCTGTGTGCCACAGCATGTATCTCAAGGAGCTTTTGGTCCACCATGGCTAGACCATCTGCCTCTGGAGTGGTTACCCTAAGGCCATTATAATGTGCACATAATGAAGCATGTACCATGACTTCTGAAAAGTGTGCACACCTATCAACTGTGCCGAATTGAGACTTGACTGTGTTCAACACCCCAGAAAACCCCAGAACAATGCTAGCAGGAGAAACCACTTAGAAAAAAAAAAGAGAGAGCAAACAGAGAACTCTTATTTATTCATGCTTTTCAAGTAGTCTCTCTCTCTCTCTCTCTCTCTCTCTCTCTCTCTCTCTCTGTGTGTGTGTGTGTGTGTGTGTGTGTGTGTGTGTGTGTACACGCACACACATACTCATTCATGGTATTTTTTAGCTTGACATCTTCCAGTTGATCACAGTTTGAAATGAGACTGCTTGGGGTTGGGGATTTAGCTCAGTGGTAGAGCGCTTGCCTAGCAAGCACAAGGCCCTGGGTTCGGTCCTCAGCTCTGGAAAAAAGAAAACAAGAAATGAGACTGCTTTGGCACACATGCCAGCTCATCTCCCACTGACATGGAGTTGCCCTAATGACCAATAAGAAGGCAGCTGGGCACTGCCCTCTGACCCTGCATACTAGAGAATCTTACCAAAATGCCTTCCCAGCCCCACCAGAGAAGGACTCTTTATTCCCAGTGAGCCACAAGCCTCCCAGACAAATGCCGCTGCATGTCCTGAGGCCAGAATCACTGTACCCTACTCTGGAAACTTCCCTGTAACCTTCCCCATGTAGAGACCTCTACTGTGAGGTTAGAAGGGCTAGGAGTGAACCCCCCCCCCCCGCCCACCCCAGCCCCACCCCGGGAGCCTGGCTGATCCCGTCTGCCCCCTTATCAAATGCACATGTGTCAGCCACTGAGATGATGCCAAGGGAGAGGAAGAGAGGCTGCAGTCACAAGGATCAGGGCAGAGCATGCTGGGAGTGTGCTGGGTGTAATGGTCCAGTCAGTGCACCCCAGAGCTTCTAACAACAGGCTGTGCTCCCCATGCTTTGAGATGCTGTGTCTGTGGTCCACTGGTTCTAGGAAACTTCTACACATCCCTCAGCAATCCAGTTTCCATGTTCCATCCTCTGTGAAACTTTCTCCTCAGTTTGTCAGTCAACAGTGCCTCAGGCTTCTCTCCTTTATGATCCTTCAATATTCCTTTGCTTTGCTTTGCTTTGCTTTGCTTTGTGTGTGTGTGTGTGTGTGTGTGTGTGTGTGTGTGTGTGTGTGTGCCTGTGATATGTGTTCACACTTGTAGACATCAGAGGTTGACATCAGGTGCCTTCAGTGGCTCTCCACTTTATTTTTTGAGGCAGGGTCTCTCACTGAACCTGGAGCCCACTGACTGGCTAAGGCTGGCTGGCCAGTAAGCCCCAGGGATCCCAACAACTCTGCCACCCCAGAACTGGGATTGCATATTCACACTGCTAGGCCCAGCTTTTATATGGGTTCTGGGAACTGAACTCAGGTCTTCAGGCTTGTGTGGTAAAAACTTTACCTACTGAGCCATCTCCCCAGACCCAGTTTTACCTTTTTGGTCTCTTGGGTAGAGATGCAAATCAACCTATCTCCAGAACTCAGTCTTCTGTTTAAGTGGGGACTCTGTCTTTGTTGATGTATTCCCTCTCTGTCTGAGCTGACCCGGTGTCTGCTTCCTCCACCCACGCAGCCCACACTCTGGACTTGAACTTTATGGGTGTGATCATTGTGTTCTCCAAGAGGCAAGTGAGAACACAGAGCCTCACAGAACTCAAGTTCTCTGGCCTCCTCCCGACCCTGCTGTGCCTCCTGCCAAGCTCTGATTTTATCACCAGAGCTCCTGGCGCTGTCTTGGGGACCCCATAGGTCAGTGAACAAAGCCGAGGCAGCCTCTTTGGATTTTACCATATGCAGTCAACACCGGCAGCATGGCAGATTCCAGTTCACCAAACCAGAGCTGCAGTCCCAGAAAGAGACCCCGGAGCCTTTGAAAAGTGGAGATGCAGAGCTCAAATCAAAGTAATCGTCCCCGTCCCCGCCAGGACCAGCCGGGGTCTGGCCACTCTCGGTCAGATGAGTTTCCGAGAAGCTGCATCTTAGATTACTTTTATGGACCGTTGGAGTCTGAGGGAATGTTTAGACTGCAGCTCGCAAACACTTCCCTCGTCCGGAGGAGAGGAGACTGGCTTTCGTTTGGCAGTTTTTGCGGCCGTCAGCGTTCCCAGTGGCAGGAACCACAGGCTCTGCCTGGGAAGGGCCCAGGGCCACAGCTGGCTTTTATTATTGAATATTTCTGGTGGTGCTGTTGGCCCCCAATCTGTTTATGTTGCTTGTAGGATTTCACGCAAGACTCTGCGAGGACCTGGCCTTGAGCCCGAGCGTCTGATCTTCAGGGTAATTCGTTCCGTCCTTCATTCTTCAGCCCTTTCCTTCTGAGTTTTTGCCAAGTGCATATTGAGCACTGCCAGGAAACAGATTGAGGCCAGGGTGTGCAGACTCTGGGTCCCTGCAGCTTTGTCCTCTGCCCTTCAGGGGAGAAGGCTCCATCTTGCTCAGGTGGCTGGGGTGTGTGTGTGGTGGTTTTTTTGTTTTGTTTTTGTTTTTGTTTTTGTTTTTTCAGAGAGCTGCTGACCCCAAGGTCAAACAGATTGCGAGTCTGTCCCACTTTGGATCTTTGAACGTGTGTGCTTGCCCTTGGCCTGGTGGAAAGCAGGAGCTCAGGCTCTGGGCTCCGCCTGCAGCCATGTGTTGCTCACAAATGTCCTGCTTTGCTCCTAGCCAGCCAGGCAGCCTCGGAGCCCTAGACCAGGTTCTGAGGTGTGAATGGCTCTGCACAGGGTAGAGTCTTTCTTCCTTCTGGACATGAAAGAAATTCTAAGAATGCACACCAGAGGGGCTGACCTCCCCTTCCTGACTTGTCTATTCTCTTTGTCAATACATGCTTTCCAACAGTTCCTGGTGTGTATATGTGTGGAGTGAGAGTGTGTGTGTACATATGCATGTGTATTTGTGTGTGTGCCCATGTAAGTATGCATGTGCGCATATTCATGTGCCAATTGATATGCTTGTGTGTGCATTCATGTACATGCACATGTGCAAACATGTGTGTACATGTTTGTCTGTGTGCATGTACACATGTGTGTCCATATTTGTACATATGTGTGTGCATGTCTGTGTGCAAATACCTGTATCAGAGTATGCATAGATCTCTAAATGGGGCATTAGCATCAGATGAACTTTTCCTGCCCACTAGGAGAAGAGGGTGGATGACCTGTGCACCTAGTGGACATTGGAGCTCTGAGGTGTCTGGGAATTTGGGGGTGGGCTCACGGTTCCCACTGGAGTCTCTTGGGATAGCCTCCAGCTGATCTTGCTCAGCATTGTAATTGAATAACAACTGACTGAGTATTTCTGGACCACAAAAGAGCCCTGTGAAGACTGGGCACACCCACCTTGGCTGTTCTTCCAGCAAGCCTAAGGGCATCTGGGGTCCTTGGTTGTGGTCTGTGACATGTGGTACTGGCCCTGGAAGGCAGTGTGAAATGTGAGGCCAGAGGCTCAGGAACTGAGAACACCAGGGAGCATTCCCCCATACAAAAAGACACCTAAATTGTAAGGGAACATCAGACAGTCAGAGGCAGGGTTATATCCCTCCTCCCCAGTGTCTGTGTGGTATCTTAACTGTAGCACTTCCTGGCATCCATCAGGACACTGTACAAACCAGTAAGTCACATAGAAAACAATTATGGATGGAAAGTTGAGAGTCAGCATCCCACAGGAGCCTCTGCTAATCCATAAAGCCTTACTTTATGGCCAAGCCATAAAACCATGGGAATGGAGATTTTGATGGAAAACTTGCCACACTGCCTTTATAGGGATAGGGTCAGCTGACCACAGTGGTGGCCAGGGACACCTCACCCTCCTGGCTTCTCTGTCTTTGACTGCCATAAAAACAGGCAAACCACTCTGGCTCTCTGACCCAGTTCTGGGTCTCTCTCTCCAGCTCGACTCTTTTGGGAGCTGCTGGGCAATGACTCTGGGTCTTGGCATCCCAGTGTGGAATCTAGTGACATCTTAGGTCCTGAAGGGTGTGTGGTAATCCCCTTTCTATCTGGCCACCATGGAGGGTGAGGTCCCCGAGGGCCCCTAAACTTTCCCCACTGATCCTTTGTCCCTGGCAGATTAGGGTGGAGTCAGGAAACATACAGCTTGTTATTTGTGAGTACAGGTGCCACTGGCCCCCTCCTGGCTCCCAAGAGGCCCTTTGTCCCAGAAAGCCACCTGCAGCAGAGGCTTCTTCAGTCTGCCAAACCCAAATCCGGCCTGAGTTTCTGAGCATGGTGGTTATATATCTACAACTGAGCATGTGTTGTGTGTGTACATATGTGTACTCCCATGAGGGTCGTGGGAGGAGGTGGACGTTCTTAGGTTTGTATGTATGTACTTATTGGATATTCACACACACACACACACACACACACACACACACATGTGTGTGTGTGTGTGTGTGTGTGTGTACGTGTGTGCACACACACACAGTTGTTTATGCATTAGCTACTTGCCTTCTGACGAAAGTGGAGACAGTGTCTCAAGCCTGAAACAAAGTGGAGTTCTTGTTTGATTTGATTTTGTCACCATCTATAAGAAGCTACCCTTTGAGCCACATTGCCACCATCTTTAAGTATAATCTAGAGAGAGGTGAGAGAGCACGTGGAGCATGGCCCAGGCTCCAGGGAGGTGCCAGGCCGGCCAGATGGGCCAGCCTTTTAAAGAGAAAGAAAACTAGTGTGTAGGGAACAGAGCTGCTGGCCCAGGCCCCTCCGAGAGCAAAGGAACTGGGCTGTGTGCATTGTTGTTGCTTTAAGGATGAGAGAGACTTCCTCATGAAGGGGTTTAACCAAGAGTGAGCACAAATGCGAATTCTCCACTTCTCTCCCTGTCTGCAGGTTGTGGTGACTGATCTGTCTATGGTGTGTGTTTCATCTGTCTGTCCTGTGTTGTCTGTCCACATGTTGTGTGCTGTGGATATTGCTCTGTATAAATAAAATGCTGATTGGCCAGTAGCCAAGCAGGAAGTATAGGCAGGACAAGCAGAGAAGAGAATTCTGGGAAGTGGAAGGCTGAGGCAGAGAGATGCTGCCAGCTGCTGCCATGACTAGCAACATGTAAAGATACCGGTAAGCCACAAGCCACATGGCAAGTTATAGATTAATAGAAATGGGTTGATTTAAGATATAAGAATAGTTAGCAAGAAGCCTGCCACCGCCATACAGTTTATAAGTAATACAAGTCTCTGTGTGTTTACTTGGTTGGGTCTGAGTAGTTGTAGGACTGGCGAGTGAGAGAGATTTGTCCTGACTGTGGGCCAGGCAGGACCTGGAGAGGAAACTCCAGCTACAGTTGTGTCTGTCTGCTCTGTGTATGTCTGTCCCTAACAATGGACTTTGCTTTGTGTTTCCTGAGCACAGAAAACATGGTATGAGAGAGCTTTTCTATAGAGTTCTTTAACAGAAGTTCACAAGGAAAGACATTACTTCACTGGTCCCAGATAACACAGCATAGCACTCAAAACTGTGCACAGATCTTATTTGCTATATCCACGTATTGCTTCAAACATTTGTGGGATGCTTGTTTTGTTGAAGGTTGCTTCTGACCTGTTGGCGGCATGAAGCAAATGATTGTCATAACACACACACACACACACACACACACACACACACACACACACATTCACACACCCCACATACTTCTAGGTCAGGGGCATGGAAGAGTATATAACTTAATGTTACAGCTATGCATTAGCTTAGGTTGTAAAAGCTGATTACATTGGAAATCCAAGGCAAGTAAAGTTGGTTGTTAGAGTGTTTTCTTTAAGGCAGCTTAAACAAACGGGCTGAGCATACAGTAGGACAGCAGTTAAATACATAGTCTTTAATGATCTCAGGGCATTTTATTAATTTGGATACGAGATCCAGCAAAAGTTCAGACTCTTTGAAGGCAAGAGATCTTTTCTGAAAATATAGCACTGCATTTCTGGAAGGCTCTGTAAGATTCTAGACTCATTTTTTTCTGTTCACCATGCCCCACACATGTCTTACCAGGGGACAAATACCACCACCTGCAGAAGAAGTTTAAAGTAGGGACTTAGGCACAGTGGAGAAGGGGCAAGGTAGATTGTGGCAGGATTGACAATGTAGAGGAACCAGCTGTGCAGCAGAGTGATCATGGCAGCCAGTTTCTGAACACTCAACCAGCAGTAGAAAGGAGCTTCTGTGAGCTGGTTCTTTCCTGAGGGGACAGCAGGAGTTTCCTGATGTGACCTGTGGATGCGATTAGGATCCTGGTCAGATCCTCTGGTGATGAAAGAACCAGAAATTCATTGATTTCTGTGATGGTTCATCTTGACTGTCAACTTGATAGGATTTAGAATCACTAGAAACAAAATCTCTGGGTGTGTCTGTGAGGAATTATCTAAATAAGGTCAGTTGAGATTGGGGTACCCTCCCTACATGTGGGTGTTACCACCCTAGAGGCTGGGCTGCCAGGCTAAGGAAAGGGGAGGCAGTCCTCTGAGCACTCACATTCATCTCTGTTCTTCCTGACTGCAGAGTCATCATGAGCGGCAGCCTCCCGCTCCGCTGTGACTTCCCTGCTGTGATTGGAGCCCCAGACCCTCTCCTTCCCTGAAGTGGCTGCTGTCAGGTGTTTTGTAGAAGCAACAAGATAAGCAAGGGGCAGTTTGGAGGTTTAAGCTACACTTCCATAACTAGTACATCCTGGGCCTTATGGGGCCTAGAAATTACTTGGGTTCTACTGAAAGCCACAGTTTAGGTTCTGAGGAAGTGTGAAGGATTGAAAAAGAAACAGAAAGCAAAGAGGGCCCCATGGTAGCATCATGTTCCTTAAGGTCCCTCTTCTCATTTGGAAATAATCCAGGGGGATTGAAGAGGTTGCTTTCAACAGGGCCTGTGGGAGAGACTAGAGTCAAAAGCTTGTTATTCAAAAGCCTTGAAGATGTCAGTGAGGGTAACCGGCAGGGCCTCACAGGCAGCTCCAAGCTGAGATGGCTGCTGCACACAAAAGGTTGGGAGGCTTCTAGAAAGGAAGTGAGATAAATTATCCTTGAGAAGCTCTAGCTGGAGAATTCTAGCCTGAAGGGGGAGAGTGGGCATTCAGGCCCCAGGAAGGGCTTTACCAGGAGAGATAGCTGCTGGGGACAGCAAGATGAGGGTCCCAAAGGGAAAATGCTCACAGCTCCTGAACATTATGAGAGTTCTACCACCATCCACATGATGGGGTCACCTTAAAGTATTTATTTTTATGGTCATGAGTGTTTTGCCTGCATGTGTGTATATGTGTGCCATGTACATATTTGATTATCTGCAGGGATCAGAAGTGGGTGTAGTATCCCTGGAACTGGAGTTGTAGACAGTTGTGAGCCACCATGTGGGTGTTGAGACCCAAAGCTGGGTCCTCTGCAAGAGCAATAACTGCTCTTAACTGCTGGGCCATCTTTCCAGTCTTCTAAGACTCAAGCAGTGGCCTTTCTTGGGCACACATCATCACCATGTACAATTGCCAGTCTTGCTGACATCTAACTTTGTAGATCCTAGGCTTGCTTGACTAGTCCCATGAAGACATTGCCTTTTCTTTGCCCAGGTTCTACAGATGGTGCTCTAGTTAGATTCTGGAAGGGCAACAGGGATCCCTCTCCTTATTGCCAAGATTGAGTAGTTTCTCTGAATTTCATAGAATGGAACCCATGTGTGTAGTTAGAGTTTTCCTGCCTGGCCCAGTCAGGACAAATCTCTCTTACCCGCCAGTCCCACAGTTGCTCAGACCCAACCAAGAAAGCACACAGAAACTTACATTGTTTACAAACTGTGTGGCCATGGCAGGCTTCTTGTTATCTACTTCTTCTATCTTAAATTAACCCATTTCTGTAAGTCTATACTTTGCCACATGGCTTGTGGCTTACCGGTGTCTTTACATATTGCTTCTCATGGCAGCGGCTGGCAGTGTCCCCTCCCAGCCTTCCTGTTCCCAGCCTCCTCCTCTTCCTTGTCCCACCTACCCTATCCTTCCTGCCTGGCTACTGGCCAATCAGCACTTAATTCATTTTAACCAATCAGAGCAACACATTTGACATACAGAACATCCCACAGCACTTCCCCTTTTCTTCTTTTTTTTTTTAAAGCAAGGTTTTAACTTTTATATAGTAAAATTTCAGATGATAAAACAATTATCAAGCAAAAATTACAGTTACAATATTAAAGAAGATATCCTATCTTATATTTGTGAGTCTAAGGTTTTATATCTAACTTATCTTTTATCATAACTGAGGAAATTATAACTATCTAGTCTTCAACCATATCAAAGGCCTCAGAAGGATATAATATTACCTGAGAACTGGGAGAAGGATGCAAGCATTTTTCGGGAGTCTTGCAAGAGTAGACAGAGGTGGCTGGCAGCCTGGACAGTCACCTAATGTTCCTTTGTAAAGTTGGGGCATTTGTCTTCAGCCCACAGGTCTAGAGTCTCTTGGTCACTTTTCTCAGTGTCCTGTAGAATATCTGGCAGTTTCCTCTGTGAAGCAGGAACCTGAAGGACCATTTTGTCAAGCAAAGTTTAGTGGTCACCTTTCTATGGGTCCTGCACGTCCAGACAAGAACAGTTTCTTGCCCAAATGGCTATTTTTGCCAAGGTGAAGATAAACTCCATATGAAGTGTCTTCAATGCCCATCCTCCTCTCTGAAGTAAATTGGTGCTGCCAGGAGCAGACATGTCTCACTGTCCAGAAAGTCTAAATTTTAAAAATATTTTAAATGCCATATTCTGTAGACCTTTGAAGTGTTTGACGATTACCTGTCTATCTGATATCTCTGTGTATACCTAGAAGACTTAACTAACATGGCTATGAGTATGATTATCATAGATGACCAGTTATTAATCTAATTTTAATTATCCATTACAATTTTAAATGAGTTGTACAAACATAATACTTTAAACAAGAGTAGAAATATACACACAGTATAACAAAATTAACTTTAAGTTTGTATCAATAGACTAAAATGTATACCAATGTAAAACATTTTAAACAAGTTGTTGCTCTTTAGAAGTAAGTTCATTAATCTACCCTTTCATCCTATTATATCTATATCATATCCTCTTTTCTTCTTTAGAAAGAGATTGCATTTATAATCAACCTGCTTTAAATAAAAATACTGTTTTGTTTTTTTTTTTTCTGTCCCACACCAGAGGGCTCTTCTGATTTGGGATACAAAAATCTCTTAACATTTTCTTTTAGCAGTATGTTTGGGTTTAGAGAAGGAGTGAGCCAATTCCATCTCCAAAGCCAGCTTGATAATTTTGGGAAATTGGGCGTAGTTTTTCTTACTACTTCCTGCTGGAAGGGGGCGCTGTATCTTATGGGGACATAAAGAAAATTTTAGGATTATGGAGTACTCCGTGAGGGTAAACCTCTGAGACAGTTGCCTTGAAACCATTCTGGATGTTGGATCATCTGGGCCATGGTGTCATCGGAGACCTTTCAGGTGGTCTTGGCTGATCAAACCTGATGTATCTTAACCTGGAACAAATCCACAGCCTCTGGCTTTCTGTGGAAACAAAAGCAGAGACTCTTTTCCAAAGCAACATATCCTTATATCCAAATTTTGAGGTCAAGGTACCTTTAAAATTTACATATTTGTTTAACTCAACAGCTTTTACGATCAAATCTTTTTCTGCAGTTAAAAATCCCAAAGACAACATAAACCAGATTCTCTGTGTACTATCCATCTTTGTAAGACTGAAATACCGCTGTGGCTGCTGGCTCCGCCCACCTCAGCTTCCCAACATGGCGGTGGTACAGTTTACTGCCAGCTCTGAGTCTGGAGCCATGTGTACCATCAGCTATCAGAAGCAGTTCTATCAAAGCAGCGCATAGCCCAGAAACACCCCCCCCCCTTTTCTTTTAACTAGCAAAGGCTACATCCACCATGCAGCAGAGCAAAGTGCTGCTTGTAGACTCCTCATTCCCGCCACACTGCAGGTCAGACACACACCCCAGGAACCCGCCATAGTAGCTCACTCAAACCGGCGGGCTGCCGCTAACTTGAGAGAGACAACTAGGAAGCTGGTTTTAGCTCCATTTTAGAATCTTTTTTTCTCAGGTTTTAGGTGGAAATTCTTGCCAACACGTTGGGTGCCATTTGTAGTTAGAATTTTCCTGCCTGGCCCAGTCAGGACAAATCTCTCTTACCCGCCAGTCCCACAGTCGCTCAGACCCAACCAAGAAAGCACACAGAAACTTACATTGTTTACAAACTGTATGGCCATGGCAGGCTGCTTGTTATCTACTTCTTCTCTCTTAAATTAATCCATTTCTGTAAGTCTATACTTTGCCACATGGCTTGTGGCTTACCGGTGTCTTTACATGTTGCTTCTCATGGCAGCGGCTGGCAGTGTCCCCTCCCAGCCTTCCTGTTCCCAGCCTCCTCCTCTTCCTTGTCCCGCCTACCCTATCCTTCCTGCCTGGCTACTGGCCATTCAGCACTTTATTCATTTTAACCAATCAGAGCAACACATTTGACATACAGAACATCCCACAGCACATGTGGGTTGTATTCTGTACTGTATCAGCCATGGAGGCCCCACTCTTCACTTTTTGCTGCTCTTTGTGTGACCTTTACTAGAGAGACATAAACATTCATTTTCCCCCAGCGAGGGCACTGAGGACAAACCAAAGAACCAATTCCATCCATCTAGCTTGGAGAACCAGTGACCTTATTGGTACCACTATGGAAGAATCAGTGAGGCAAAGGCAGTTGCATCCAGGAAAAGCCCACCCCAGTACAGGCGATGATGACCCTGGAAAACAGGAGCTCCCTACCTGGCTTGCAGGCTGCTGGCCATTCTGGGGGTCTCTTCTTCTTATTCTTTACAGTTGTTACTGCTCATGAAAACCTGGAGAGTGTGTGAATCCAAGGAAGCTTTGAGTGAGTGTGTAAAGAGAGGATGAAGTCCTGAGTGGATGTATATTGTTAACATGGGCACAGCCATGCCAAAGACCATCTTTGGGAATGGCAAACAAAGCCTTCCTCTGGTCTGAGTGTGAATTTTGGCAGTGTGTGCAAAAACTAGCAACTGTAATTTCCTCCTCCTGGGTGTTCACAGACAGAAACTGCTTCCTGCAAGCACCACCCCACTTAGGCTAAATAGTTCCTCCCCCTGTGATGTACATAATAAATGCAACAAGGTTCCAAGCTGCTGCTGTTGGTGGTGTGACTTCATCAGAGAGCACACAACCTACCTGTTTCCAGTTTTTCTGTATGTGTGTCTGTGTGACTGTCCTTTCTTCACTCCTTGCCATCCCAGTCAGATTTCTGGGACCCATAGAGTCTCCTGGGACAGTCTCCAGCGGGTCTTGCTCAACATTGTGATCTAATATCCCAGTGGATGTGGTAGGGAAGAGGCCCCTGTGAATTTTGTAAAGTTTCAGGGTCTTTCTGAGACTTGTAAATTTTCTTCACTTTCTGAGTCTCTTGAGCCTCCCTGCTCCCTCCAGGAGACGTTTTCGTTTAGAGGCACAGCTATACACACACACACACACACACACACACGCATGCACGCATGCATGCACGCACGCACGCACGCACATATACTTACACATGCATTAACACAAAGATTCTTGCACAGGCTTGATGTGTGAACCTTCTGCCTTGCTTTGGCTTCTTGCCTTTCTTGTGAGCACTTCTTCTCGCTAACCACAAGGTGACATGGCCTAGAGTCTTTCCGAGGGTCCTTCCAAGGGCTGGTTGCTTATTGTGTGGGCTTCCAGACTGCCCTCTCCTTTGATCTAAACACCAAAGGCTGGGACTAGAAATTCCTCCTCTGTATTCTATTATTATTTATTTAGACACAGGATCTGACCATGTAGCCCAGGTGGGCCTGAACTTTGGGATCCTCCAGTCTCAGTCTTTCAAGGGCTGGAATTAAAGGCCTTTGCCACCACACCTAACCTCTTCATTTGATCAATTGCATGCGAAAATATGTTATTAAAAGCCCCAATAAAGTCCTTTCTCATGGGCACGCAGTATTGACTCCCAAGTGATCTCTAACCCCTTCCCTGTTTACCAAATGGCTTGGGCATCTCCTGGGTAGTGGCTGCAGAGACAGAGACAGGGCACTGTGCAGCCTCCCAGTACTGGCAAGTCTGGGTTTTCAGGGACTGAGTGCACAGAGGAGGGACAAAAGGCTCACCTCCAAGCTTGCCCATTCTAGAATCCTCTATGTCCTCTCTGCACAGGGGTCTAGGGCTTTGAACACCTGGCCAGACGGCCCAATTTCAGCTCCCACCCTGCTGCAGAGCCTGAGCAGGAGCATGGGGCCCCTGGCCTTCCACCTGCGACTCAGAATGTGTTACCTCTCTTCCCAGGACCACCTCCGACATCAGTGATGCCCGCAGAGCCTAGAAACATGGACTCTGGCTATCACTTCTCTGCTCTCTGTAATTGTCTCCGAGGACCAGGGTTGATGCTCATATGTCATAGGGAGAGGGCCGTTACCTCAGCTCCCCTTTGGAGGCACTCAGGCACTGCCTGTAGCTGGGCCACAGAACAGCTTAGCGAGACACTCTGGGAGAGCAGGGCCCTGGGTGCTCCCTCCCAGGAAACCCTGTGTGAGGCCAGGTTATGTGAATCCTCAATTCCTGATTGTTCCACAAGGATGGAGCTTTCCTCATGTTCACACAATGCCAAGAGCATTTCTTTTAGGGCACTTCTGAGTTCCATTCAATACGAGTTTCTTTAAAAAAATTAGTCTAGGCTGATGAGACTTCATTGAATAAAGGAGCTGGTTGCCAGCCTTGACCTGAGTTTGACCCATGGCACTCAAATGGAGGAAAGAAAAAGCAAGCTCCCCAAGCTGTCCTCTGACCTCTGCACAAACACTGCAGCACACCAAGCCAATGAAGTTTAAAAATGAATTAGTTAATTAATTGGAAGGGCTGGGAAATGGCTCAATGGGCCAAACGCCTGGTGTGCAAACCTGAGGACCTGAGTTCAAATCCCCAACACTTACTTAAAAGCTGGGTGCAGCGAGGTGTAATCCCAAGCTTGGAAGGCAGACAGTCAGATCTGGGGATGGGGGTCAGTCTTGCTGATGATGAACCTCATAGTCAGTTCTCAAAAGTATAAGATCAAGTGATAGAGAAGGACACCCAGTGTCGGGCTCTGGCCTCTGCATGCCTGTGCATGTGTGCATGCACGTGCATACACACACAAACATATGCATCCACAGAGTTTCAAAGGTGATTTAAATAAAGGTCTTAACTAGTTACCAGAATAGTTAGATTGTTTCAAAACAGCAAGTTCACATTTTAGGGGCTTGGTCATCACTCTGGATGTCCTGACACTAAAAATGCAACACTGAATGCGTCAGCTCGTCCTGTAGGCCTTGTGAGTCGGGGTGACTCCGTCTCTCACTTGGCTGTTTAAACTGTTGGAAGTTGGACCACATACAGCAGGGTCCTGGCACATGCCAATTCAGTGAGCTGTGAATCTTTTGAATAATGGCAATAGGGACTGGGGCTCAGGCAGGAAGGCACTGGGGAGAGGGCTCAGTCAACATAGCACTCACCTCTCAAGCTCAAGGTCCTTAGTTCCAGCACTCATACAGAAAGCTGGTGGCACACAGCAGTAATCCCAGCACTAGGGAGTCGGAAGCAGGTGCATCTAGCCATGTCAGTGAGCTCCAGGTTGGATGTCTCAAAAAACCAAGGGGGATGGAACTTGAGCAGTGGTTCTCAACCTGTGGGTCACGACCCATTTAGGGGATTGACTATCAGACATCCTACATATCAGATATTTACATTATAACTCATAACAGTGGCAAAATTACAGTTGTGAAGTAGCAATGAAATAATTGTCACCACAACAGGAGGAACAGTATTAAAGAGTTGCAACCAGGGTTGATCCCTGGCTCTCACACACATATGCATGTGCCCCACACCCACATGTGAGCATGCACATGCACACACAATTAAAAAAATAAATCCATCAAAGACAATCCAGGAAAGGAGACTGTTGCCCCTGCCCTGTAAAACCTTCCAGAGTCAGTGTTATGATAAAGTTCTTTTGTGGACTGTATCAAGCAGGTTTGGATGAGTAGGAATGCTCATGATAAGAATACAGCTTAAGTGAGTGACTGATCTCCTCAGGCTGGAAGAACTGGGGGGACACTGCAGAGCTGCGCTAGGAGGCACTCAGGTAATGTGAGAGCTTTGGGGTCTGGTAGGCATAAATTTGCACCTCACACATCACTACCATGAAGTCAGGTGGTGGAATGCGGCTCCCAGTTTGGCTGAGTTGGTAAAGCAGAGCATGCTTACACTAACCTACTTAGGACCCTGAATTGCACCCTGGGCCTGTGCAAGCTCCCCTAGAGCCTAGAGGTGACTGGACTGCTTGGACCCTCACTTGCCTGAAGCTGAAGGGGTTGGGAGGTTACCCTACCTGGTCACAGCCTGGGGTCAAGTTGACTTGCTGAGGTAAGGGATATCTAGGAGCCTGGACAGACTCATATGTTTCCACTCTTCCCGGTGTGAGGACCCTGAATGCCAAGTGCATTCTGCAGGTGTTTTTGTTTTTGTTTTTTTTGTTTTTTGAGACTGGTGTTACTATGTAGCCCAGACTAGCCTTGAACTTGCAATTCTCCTGTCTCGGCCTCTCCAGTACTGGGATTATGGGACTCTAACCACTATGCCAGGCTCTATAGTTGTTCTCAGAGCTGTGGGTGACACAAAGAAAAACTCAAACCCACTAGGACTGTCAGAGAGCTTCTGACATACACTAGTGCCCTGACTGAGAGGCACCGCTTCTCAGGGGCTAAGGACACTAGAAAGATGTGAGGGCATCCATGAGTCAGACCATGCTCCCCGTTGTGTGGGATCTCACACACAGAATCATGCTGTCCATGACATGCCTACACAAGTGCATAGGACAGGCTTTCTGACGGCAGGACCATGTGACTGGGAACTTCAGGAAGATGTGGTGGGGAAATGGGAACTGTAAATAGGATGTGCCTCTCTGCACTAGCCAGAAAACACTGGTACTTGACATTGAGATGAAGGAGGATCCAGATGTCTGGCAGGCAGAGCTGTGCACCCCTCCTCTGCCTACTTTTTCCCTCTCTCTGGGACTTAGTCAGACTCCTGAGATCACCTATGTTCCCAGGTCAAAACACTGAAATATGTACAATCAGAAACGACCGTGATCCTCTCCATTGGGGTCTTAAGTTTACCCAGTAACTGGGCTGCATGGAGTTGTTGCCAAGGGAAGGGTCACTGACAGAGATTATCATACTCTCTGCAAGAGACTATGGTCTGAGAAGGGTAGGCATGGCCACATTCATTCAGAGCCAAGCCAAGATGTACTAGATCCACATCTGGCTGGACTGGGATTTTTTCCACACTTCACACAGCTAATCTTTGCTCCTTCATTCACTCAATGTGGTGACAGTGGGGTGGGGGTGGGGGCAAAAGCAGTTTCTGAGCTGTCTGTCTAGACTTGGCCCCAGGTCAGCTGTTTGCAGCTGTGCAAGATCACCTCTGGGTTCCAACAACCTTGTAAGTAAAAGATGTATACCCCAGCTGGGTAGTGGTGGCACACACCTTTAATCCCAGCACTCAAGAGGCATAGCCAGGCAGATCTCTGTGAGTTTGAGGCCAGCCTGTCTATAGAGCGAGTTCCAGGACAACACCAAAACTACACAGAGAATCCCTGTCTCAAAAAACAAAACAACAACAACAACAAAAGATGTACCTCAAATGATCCTCCTGGGGGTTGCTGGGGGTATGGCAGACCCAATGGAACATGAACATTGGAAATTTCTCAGGACAGCTTGATACAGATGTAGATGCTCAATTGCTGTGGAACAATTTTGTACACTGTGAATATTTGTTGTTCTCATTGGTCTAATAAAAAGCTGACTGGCCAATAGCAGGGCACATAGAGGTTAGGCAGGACTTGTTGACAAAAAGAAAGCTTGGTGAAGAAGGAGAGCAAAGTCACCAGAGGACGTGGAGAGAATCAAGATGAACACGTCATGCTGAAGATATGACCACATGGTAGAGTGTAGATAAGAGATATGGGTTAATTAAGTTGCAAGAGCTAGTTAGTAACAAGCCTAAGCTATTGGCCAAGCATTTATAATTACTATTAAGACTTTGTATGGTTATTGGGGAGCCTGCAGTCCCAATGAAAAACTGCCTATACTCAGTAAGTGCACACTATTAGCACCAGTTAAATGGAATCTTGTAAACACCAGCACCCAGGGCCATGACACACACATGGATCTGCCAGTGAAGCTTTGAAATCTGCAGGGGAGAACATGGAAACTGGGGTGCCTGGTCTGGATGGGATGTTGGTCCTTCAAAATGGGGTGAATCCAACATGAGCTTTGGAGCCTCCATACTGGGTTGGCTGGAGAACTACTGTCTCTGTGGGGATTCAAGGCTGGAGCCGAGTGGGTACAAGCCATCCCATGCTCCCTTTGCCAGCAGATGTAGTGGCATGGGGCTTGCATAGCAAAGGACCATACACACAGAGCAGAGGCTCCATGGTGGCTGTCCAGGAGATGGTAGTGGCCAGACAGGGAAGGGGTAGGGATGGGCACAAATGGACAGTCTGTACAGAGAATATGGAAGTTGGCTTGTGGGATGTGGAAGAGAAAGGGAGGGCAAGGATGATCTGGAGATGATCCCAGAGGTGGTCAGCTGAGAAAGTTGACCATGGTGTGGAACTGGTACAGTGGGAGCATTTCACACCTTTGTCACAAAGGCCATGACAGCTCTTGTCCCTGTTTTGAGACAAAACATGGGATCCTCTTGACCTCTTGACCCACAGGTTGTTCAGTTTGTTCCCAGTCTTTATTTCTGGAATCTTGCAGCCAGACTATAGAGTAGATTGGCAGGATGGCCTGGGGATGGGGGAGGGTGCTGTGGATACCGCTCTGTATGCTGTAAATGTGTTGCTCTGATTGGTGAATAAATAAAGTGCTGATTGGTCAGTAGCCAGGCAGGAAGTATAGGTGGGACAAAGAGAGAGGAGAATTCTAGAAACAGGAAGGCTGAGTCAGGAGTTGCCAGCCAGCCAAAGAAGAAACAAGATATAAAGATACTGGTAAGCCACAAGCCACATAGCAAGGAATAGATTTATAGAAATGGGTTAATTTAAGATGTAAGATCTAGCTAACAAGAAGCCTGAGCCAGTAGGCCATACAGTTTTGATTAATGTAGGTGTCTGTGTATTTATTTGGGTCTGAGAGGCTGCGGGCCTGGGTGGGACTGGAGAAAACTCCAGCTACGGGGGGCGGGGGGCAGTCCTAGAACCTCTCATGAAGTGCCTGGCTCCAGCACCAGAGACACCAGGAAAGGATAGCCAAGGGCCCTGGGCACGGCAGGACCTGTGTCAGGACCTCCTTGCTGTGGCCTGTCTTGCCCAAGGAAGATGAAAGGTCATATAAACAGAGACTAGCCCCCATCTCTTCAGCCATTTTCCTCAGATTTCCTTCTCAGATGCTCAGCCAGCATTGGCTGGATTCATTTTTCTCACAAAGCCTTGAATGTAATATTTATTTGTCTATACTAGTGTTAGAGGCTACCCTTAAGTGCTTTGGACTTCTTTGTAGCCTGCCTTCCTTCCTTCCTTCCTTCCTTCCTTCCTTCCTTCCCTCCCTCCCTCCCTCCCTCCCTCCCTCCCTCCCTCCCTCCCTCCTTCCCTCCTTCCCTCCTTCCTTCCTTCCTTCCTCCCTTCCCTCCTTCCTCCCTCTGTCCCTTCCCTCCTATGCCTTGCTCTTCTAGGTAGAGATCAGGCCCACCACCACACCCCCTGTCGGGTGCATTGGGCTGCCCTAAGTGTGGAAGATAGGTACTGTCATAACAAAACCTTGGGCTCTACTCAGGGCTCACAGGCCTTATTGAGGGGACAGAGCCTGCCTTCCCATTTAGCCAGAATGTCTCTCTTATGGATGACAGACCTCCAGGTCACAGGAGGACCTCAGGACCACTCACATTCCCAGGCAGGCTGCATAACGTGCAGGCAGGAAGATGGATTCCCAGAAGCCTTCTGCTAGTCAGTGTGCAATGCCTAGGTCAGTCGTTCCAGAACATCTAGAGAGAAGGGCAATTTGTGAGATCAATTAGAACACTGCCCTGAGAGGGTGGAGGAAGACAGTGGAAATTCAAGACAAACCCCAGCCTCAGCCTGGCCCTCCTGGGGATTCAGCTGTGCCCTGTCAGTCCATACGCCTGTGAGCCTGTGCCTGCCTCAAGAAGGAATGGTCCGTTCTGATCTTCTCTGGCCTTGCTCATTTGGAGATGAATGGTTCATGGAGACATTGTCTACACCATTCAGCTACCCTCCCCACACTCCCCAGCTCCTGCCTTGGGTAGGGATTTTTGGCTTCTCAAACTGAAGCAAATGGCTTGTTTCAACCTCCCTGACAGAGGTGGAGGGAGGGGATTCGGGTGAGGAGCTATCTGCAGGGTGCACCACTGTGTCAGCCCTACTGCATACACTAGGGACAGTAGCATTATAATAATGAGGTTAGGCAGCTGCTTCCTCAATCTCTGGCCCAGGTTCTTGAAAGGTGTCCTCTGATTAACTTCCCGTCCCTGCACCAGACAGCTGAGATGGAGTCAAGGGTCAACTGTTGCCTGGGATATGAGAATACTGGCATCTCTGCTGCTACCAGAAGAGATGGAATGACAATAACACACTTGGCTTGGGAGGGCTGACTAGACTCCTCATTTGCCAAATGGAAAGATGTTGTGGTGTCTGCAGCATGCACCTCTATCTGAAGCCTCCCTGATGTTCTACTTGATAACCTCTTTCTCATTTCTCTGCCCTTATAGAGTGTAAGCTCCTACAGCCTAGGGGTCTTATCTCTCTCCTGGTTGTGTCCACAAATCTTGAGCAATGTAGGACACACAGGTAGTTCTCTTAAAAAAATGTCTGTTGTCTCTTAAAAAAAAATGTCTGAATAGATGGGTGGATGACAGATTGGTAGAGATGATTGGTAGATGGGTGGGTGATGGTGAGCTGGTGGGTGATGGATGGATGGCTGAATAGATGGCTGATGGATGGGTGAGAAATGATGGGTGGATGGATAGATGATGATGGGTAAATGGATGACAGATGGAGTAACAGATAATGGATGCATATATAGATGGACGATGGACAGATGGAGAGTGACTGATGATGGATAGATGGTGATGATGGGTGGATGGATGGATGATGCACATATAGAGAAGCAAGAGACAGAAGAGAGCAGAGTTGCTGGCAGAAAGGGCATCCTGCTGGACATTAAACCTACTCAGTCTGCCGACCTCTGGCTGTGAGGAGAACAGGCCATATCAGCTGTGAGTGTTGATGCCGTGAAGTGGAAGTGTAACCACAGGGGCTCCCCCGCACAGTGCTCCATCACCACCCGAGGCTGGCTCAGGGTCTTACATGGCTTTGTTCGTGATGGTTTTGTATCTGAATACCTAGTGGGTCAGCCAGGCTCAGCTTCTCTTGGCTCCTCTCTGCACGATGTGAACACCCAGAGAACTGGGCTTTGTGGCTTGTCCGTGATGACTTCTGAGCAGAAGAAAGTCGGACCAGGGAACAGTCAATGGCTCAGAAATTGGGGTGTTGCTGGTGAGAGCATGTGAAGAGCAGCTGGTTTGGGGCACCTCCAGCCAAGCTCATCAGGGACTCTGAACATACTCCCTGTCACCATCCTCCTTGACCACCGTGCCAGGGACTAATGAGTGCCTGACTGGAACACCACAGAGTCAGGTCGCCAGACTTTGATCTGCATCTGGGTTGCACAAGAGTTGGCAGAATTGCCCATCACATACTTACAGGCATACATATACATTCTCATGTGTGCATGCATGTATGTATAAACATGTATACTCAGACATATGTATGTAGTGGGTAGCCATCCCAGCATTGGCCTGGAAGTTTCAACCCCCATTGAGGCTTCAGTAATGATCACGCCCACAAGGCGGGGCAGAGGAAGGAGTGGAGGACCGAGGAGCAGGAGGAGGTGGTCTCTTGGTTCCGGGACGCGGGACACTAGAGGTGGACCGAGCAGAGTTCTCCAGAGAACACCGCCGGACTACCCTTTACCTTTGCCTGCAACCTACCCCTTCATTTGTAAGTTACCCCACAAAATAAACCTCCCTTTTAACTACGTGGAGTGGCCTTAATAATTTCACCAATAATATGTACATACATACAAATGCACATACCTGCATGCATACTCACAGGCATGCATAGGTATACACAGATGCAGAGTGTGTGTGTATATATACATATACATATATATATGCTTATACATGTGGCTGTCTGTATATGTATCCACATGCACATGTATGTACATATGCATACATATATGGACATCTTCAAGCATGTACATATACATGTACACACATGTACACATAGGTGCACATATGTATACACACTCATGCATATACATGTACACACATCAACATATCTACATGTGTATAGAATAGGCAAACACATGAATAGTCATATTAATATATGGGCATACACGCATACTTGTAGACTAACAGACACACATGCAACAGCAACACACAAACATGTGCACACACATTCTTATACATATATACATTTAAACCTGCAGACACATTAGTATGCCATACAGTCAGGCAGTCAGGCATACACATATGTTTATTTGCATGTATACACATAGGTACACATATGCACATTCACATCCATAACTTGTATGCACAGTATTATACACAGGTATACATGCTGCATGCAGACACACTCTTCTACTGCATGCATGCACTCAGCCACAGGTATATAGGCACATACATGCTCATCCTTATGAACACAAGCATGAGTATTTATACTCAGGCACGCACACGGTCATCTCTATCTCTTCACATGGTTGGGGAGATCAATGTCCCTTACAGTGGGACTGGGACCAGGGTGGCCTGGGACTACAGCTAGGCTGCTCCCACACATGTACACATTTATCATGCAGTGAAGTTTCTTTGACATTCAGAAGGTGCTTCAATTGTGTTGGGACAGGGACACACATGGGCAGGCTGAAGTTCTGCCCCTGCCCTCTGGAGCCCTAGCATCACATCATTTTTTTTATCCTGGAATTAATTAAGGGTCTGTGACTGACTTCTTCTGAGGGGATCCACAGGGCTGTGTGGATGTGGCGTGTCTTAATGTCCACTCACACGGCCCTTTCTTCGAGTCACAGGTGACTGGCAGTTGTCCCTGAGCCCCGAGCCAGGTCCCTTTGAGGGACTGCTCTGGATCAGGATCAAGGATGAGAGGTCCCCCTGTGCAGCTCTGCCAGACAGCTGGGATGGAGGGAGCATGTGCGGCTGCTGGTGCTGGCAAAGCTGCCCTACAATATTCTGTGCACATCGGCACGTCGCAGCGGAGGAGCATTTCATTTTGTTTTTGAAATGCTGTTATTACACACTCAGGAAAGCCACAAAGGCACCTTGGCGGGACAGGATCAAATAAATACCTGCACAGAGCGCAACATTTACCTAGTAAATGACATTTGAATGCTGAGAGGCGAATTTACATACTAATTAAAAATTCCCTTGAAAACATCTAGACTTTTGGCCTGCCTGCCTACTCACGGTGTGACAAAGATGAAAAGAATTTTCATTATGTCCTGTCAGACAGTCTCCTGGGAGCTGGGGGCCTCTTCACGACACCTCCTGGAGGCCCGTGTGGAGTCCAGGGGCGGGGCCTACCATGTCTTCACTGCTTTCTGGCCACGGCTCCCTGCCCACTGAAAACTCAGTCATAAAGAACCTGAGGAGCGACGGTGGTGACAAGCATCTGCAGTCCGGTTTAATGTCCCGAGGGGATATTTTTTCTGGCCTTTGGTCTCCTGGGATAACTTCTTTATCCTCCACGGTTTCAGTCCACCATGGGGTGGAGGTCGTGTGGTAGGTGGAGTATCTCACATCTTGGTGGATGGAAAAGCAGAAATGCTGGCTCAAAAATGGGCCAGCCTGTGACCCTCGAAGGCCAGCCCCAGAGACTCACTTCCACCTACTATCCTGGTACAGCATTGAACACTCTCTACCCCTTCGGCAGGAGGAGACTGGAGCATCATACTGGTTGGAGCTGAGACCCCTGCTGGCTAGACCTCATCCTCTGCTGGGGTGCAGGAAAGGTGGGGGCTATGCCAACCTTGTTTCTTTGCCCTGTGTCTCACTTCCTTCCAGCTCAGGAGATAGTGGGTTTGTGTCGGGGGAGGGGCAGCAGCCCCTCTCAGCAGCTGCCCAGTGAGTGAAGACTAATCAGCCCTGTCCCCACTCAGAGCCACACTGCCCCCACTTCCCTTCAGCCCTTGCACTGGATTTGCCCCACTCCTCACCCCCCCCCCCCCAACTTCCTACTCCCAGGATGGAGCATGGGTATTTATTAAATGAGCTAGGCTCCTGATCATTTCAAGTTCCTACTTTAGCCCGAGGGAGACCTATAGTCCTGGGGAGCAGGACATGGCACATGGGCTTGGAAAGTCATGCATGAGCCCTGCTCTGAGCCCATGAAAACTGCAGGTGGAAACAATCTCACTGACTGCCCAGCGGTACCGAGAAGGCTGTACCCCAAAACTGCCATCACTAGCTGTACTTTACAGACCAGGAAGCCTGGGCACAGCCACTTGAAGTGACTTGCCCAAAGTCACCTAGCGTGTAAGAGGCAGATGCCATGTGAGATCTACAAAATTGGATCCCAGTGATTTCCTCCTGAAGAGACTACAAGAAAATTATGAAGGAGCATGGGTGGCTTGAGTGTGTGAGACTTTCCTGTTTACTTTTAAGGCAAACGACGAACGGAGGGCATAAACCCACCTGAAGAAACTTGTGCACAGCCTTAGAGCTCTGCTCTCTAAATATTCACCACAAGACCACACCACACCATTGCCCTCTGGGTAGAAAAAGTCATTCCAAAGCTGGCATGGAGGCTGAGGCAGGAGGATCTTGTGGAGACGGAGGAAGGGACTGAGAGAGAAGGGTGGGAAGGAAAGGAGGTAGATAGGCAGGAAGGAGGAGGGAGAGGGGGAAAGAGGGAGAAGAAAAGGAAGGAAAAGGCAGAGAGGGAGGAAGGCTGGAGGCAGGAGGTGAAGGAAAAGTAAGGATGGAAGGAGGAGAGAAGAGGAAGAGGAGGAGAGAGGAGGATGAAGGATGCAGCCCCAAACTGTCCCAGTCCATCTCCCCTGTCAACCGACAGCTCCCGGCCATTCTCTCCGACTCTTCCTGTTGAGCAGATAAAACTGCCTGGGTTGAGACAGCAGGGCACCCCCCTCGCAACACACACACTTCGGAACCCTCCTCTAGGCACCTCTCAGACAGCAGGATTGCACAGCCGCAGGTGACCAGGACAGGGCTCTCAGTGTTCCAGGGACAACAACTTTAGACATTCGAATAATATCACCCCCAAAGCACCCATCCCACTTTCTGAAACATCATATTCCTTTTGCATAGAATTTTCTTACTTTACTGTCTTAAAATATGGGTCTTGCCTCTGGGATTAAAACCTTCCAGCAGGCACATGGGCAATGAAAACCAAATGAGCCTATTTTGGAAAAATAGAGACCACAAGGGCACACTCACCAAAACACACAAGCGATGGATGTTCTATCCTGTGACCAGAGACTCCCGGAGACTCTGTGGAGTGGGTCGCATTAGTTTTACACAGAGGAGCACTCTTGTGGGAGGACTGACAAGCATGATTGGGGTGGAGAGCAGGGTAGCAACTTCTAAATGGCTGGAGGCATGGTCCCCTTGGCCCAGGCTGAGGAGTCCCCACTCTGGTTATTTCAGGGTCAGGAGTCGGGGTCCTTGGGGGTAGACAGAGGCAGATTGTCCCTTTGGGTGAGAGGTTCATTAGAAGAATTGCTTTCACTGTGGGTGTACTGACAGACAGATGGACAGTGGCAGGTTGTGGCCTCTAAGGAGAGCTCTGGTCCATGAGGCACAGTGGGTCCCTTCTTAGAGGAGAGAGGAGGATTCATGAAATCAGGCTATGTCTGATTCCCCAGAAAGTAGCAGAGAGGGTGAAGGGAATGTCCCACTCTGAGGATGTGGGGGAAGGGAGCCACATTTAGTTGAGATGCATCCATTAAACAGGTAGAGGGTATATCGCCATCTGTAGCCCCCTGATATCTCAGGGTTTGGCACCCAGGGCCTGTAAACTTACCTGCCATCCTCTAGAATCCAGAAACAGGCATCAAGAGAAGGCCTGAGCTGATTGCTTTCTCTGACCACAGGCCCTGGGACAGCTGACTTCTGTGCTCAGTCAGACACCCAGTCACAGTGAGGCTTCCATTGGTAGGCTGGTATTACTCTGGACAAGCTGTGGTGCTTGAGGGAAGAGGCTACAGCCAGTCCCCAGGGCTGAGGTGGCCCGGCTGTAAAGTCTCCTGAGCCAGCTGAGCTGGGGCCCCATTGTTAGATGACACCACTCGGTGGAAACTGTCTCAGCCCTGGGCCTTCAACTTTAATTACACCAAGGCTGTTTACAGCATGTAATTATCACCATTAAGTGACTGAGGGAGTCCACCTCCAGCCCTGCATCCTCACTCTGGCTCTATACCTACAGCCCGCCAGCGCCAGCACCAGCTCCAGCTCCAGCATCAGTGCCAGCAGGAAGCAGAGGTTTGCTTTTTTAACGTGAAGTAGTTACTTCTCCATTTTTTTTTTCTAGGAGAAAACCAGGAATAAATGAAATGAAGCACATATACCCTGACAAGAGGAGAAAGCTCCTGTTTCCTGCTTGAATTTGTATGAGAAGAAATAGCTCTTGGGCCATTGATGGTTCAGCGGATGGAGGTGCTTGGAGCTGAACCTCATGACCCGAGTTTGATTCCCAGGACCAACATAGTGGAAGGAGAGAACCAACTCCTGAACATTGTCCTCTGACTTCCACATGCTCACTGTGGTGCGCTTTTCCACACCTTAAATCAATGTAGTGTTTTTAAAGGAAGAAATCACACAGCCCATGCAGACTGCGAAACCCCATCTCCTGGTGGCTCACTCGCCTGATCTGTCTTCCCATGGTGTCACCAATGTTTTGGAGCCCAGGCCCAAGGCATCAGGGTTTGTGTTTGTGTTGAAGGCAGGAACAGGGCGTGGGTTTCCTGAAGTCTGTGAAGGTGAAGGGAACGTAGAAGGGTTCAGCCACTGCTTGGTGCTGCAGATATAGAACAAGCTGGGCAGACCAGGCCTGCCCTTGCCCCCTGTAATCCACCTGGCCCTGAATCTATCTCACACCACACTCACTGAGGTAACAAAGCTGTGGCTTATAGGGAGGTCAGTGGTTCCTACTTTCTGCATAGAGAAATGAGCATGACTACCCAGGGTAAGTGGAGGCTGGTTGGGGATCATCTCTTGGGCCACAGAGCCCAGAGAACTCACTATTTAACTCACATCTGGTTCTCCTTTCCAAGTGACAGCAGCGAGCACAGGATGTGCTACACAGACACTGAAGTCTCCTGGCTTGCCGTCACCTGCTCAGAACTGCAGGGTCATGGTGAACTGTATTTGCCTTTGGAGTTGAGCTTGGACCAAACTGGGGGATTCAGATCACTTGGTCATTTAAGGTCACCAGGCAGATGAGACAGAGGAGAAACAGGGCGGATGTGGGAAGCCACCGAGGCCAGGCAGCATGCAAGCTGATCCTCAGCTCTACATGCTCTCAGGGATCCTGGTGGGTGAGTGGGCTCACTCATCCAGGGAGTGTGCTTTCACACTCCAGCTCTGTACCATCAGGTGGTGCCTGGGCACTGCTTCTAGGGAGGCAGAGCATGCAGGGTCCCAGGGGCTGTTCAGCTCCAGAAGACCTCCCAAGAGGAGAGGTGTGGCAGTGAGAAGCAACAGTAGAGACAAATGGGAATGTAGGAGGGCCCAGGCTTGGAGGGTCACTGCGAGCCTTCTGTCCAGGTTACATGATGCTGGAAATAAGAATTTGTCAAGAAAGAGGTGCAGTTTGTAGACTGGTCCCTTATGAGCCCTCTGGTTGCTGGGGCACTTGAGCCTTGGGTGTCTAAAGCAGGCTCAATGGCTGCCCTGATGCATACTGGGAACCTAGAGAAGTTCTGCCTGGGATGGTCATATGTTGTTATCTCTCCTTTCTGGAACCTTCTCCCCTAGAATAAGCCCACCCTGAGTGTTTCCTTGGTAAGAGGTGGGATTGGAGCTGTCACTGCTGTACTGTGTCCCTTATTTTAACAGGCCTGCAGCATTCAGCTCCATGGTCTCTGCCTTGGATATTTCAGTTGGGAGAAAATGGCCACCAAACCTGGTCATTTAGTGGGGATGGAGGTTGGGGGTCTCAACTGAGGCACAAGTATTTATGATAGTGCTTATCACTGTAATGACAAATGTGAATTGTCAACTTGAAAGGACTTGGAGCCACCCAAGAGACACACCTTTGGCTGTGTCTGCTGCAGGTGTTGCCAAAGAGGTTTGACTGAGGGGTGACAGTCCACCCTGAATGGGGGCAGCACAGGCCTGTGAACTGGGCCACGAGGCTGAATAGAAAGTAGAAAGTGAGCTGAGGACCAGCATTCACTGCTCTCTGCTTCCTGACAGGATGCCATGTGACCATCGGCCTCAAGCTCCTGCATCATGACTTCCCACCATGACGGACTGTAGCCTCCAACTGTGAGCTAGAACAAATTCTTCCTTTATGTAGCTTTTGTTGCAACAGCAGGCAGTGGATATGAGACATGGATAGTTTTGAAGTTTTGCTGTTTGTTTAGCTACCAAAACCTTCACTTTTCAGATGAGGAAATAAATTAATCCTCAGAGAGGCAAGGTGACTCCTCTAAGACTCTCTGTTGCTCCCCTGTCTTCCACCCCCACTTCTGGAGATCCACAGGGATCCAGGGACAGCTTTAACTTTCCCGGGCTCCTGGCAGGCAGCAGTCAGGATGCTGGGGCCTCTGCTTCATTAGATCTGAATAAGTAGAGAAGGACCGCAGAGGGAGCTTAGAGTTCCACTTGGCAGGTGGCATGCAACAACCTCCTTGGGTCTCCAAGGAAGGAGCCAGAACTGTGTGTTCAGTGGCTCACTGAAGGAGACCTCTTTCTTCGGGTAGGTGTCATGTGATTTTTTTCCCTGTGGGGATGAATAAGCGTCTACTCACCCCAGATGGGAAATCAACAACACACAAAGTAATGATTGCACCCAAGCGCATCTTGGCAAACTAGTGAGTTTAATGACATTAGTCACAGGAGCATGAGTGACTGGGAGGCAGCTCCATCACTAAAAAAGCCCACTGTAGCATGGGGGAGGGCTCAGGAGCCCTGAGTCCACCTTCGCATGGTTTGCAGGCAGCTGCATCTCCCCAGACTTCTCTCCCCAGCAATTGCCTCTGTTTATATAACCTCAGGGAGGGACCTTCTAAATCTTGTGTGTTTGGGAAACTTCCTGATCCTTGTTAGTTTCCTTTACTCTCTGAGCCTCATAAATCTCCATCCACCCTCCAGGAGGGGATACTTCAACCTGGAGGAAACAGGCAGTCAATAGACAGACAAGTAAGTGCCACAGATGGCCAAGCTAAGCCTTCCGAGTCTCATCAGAGGCCCTGCTGGCAGACCCCTGTGCTGGAAATGGCAGAGATGCCCAACACCCCTAGCCTTGCCCCTCCCAGCCCTGTCTCACCACCACTTCCTCCTGGCTTTCCTTCAGGACATCTTGCCTATCCCCAGGGTCTTTGCTCCAATCGCTCTGTGCCAGCCACTGAGAAACCAAACCTTTCCCTACCTTGCAATGACTGGCTCCTCACTGCCTCTGAGGTCTGTGTGGTGCCCACGTTCCTCAGCCCTCACTCCCCACAGGGTCTGCTCATGTCCACCCATGCTTCCTCTGGTCACAGTTCTCACACACTGGCCTGTACCACTTCCGCTTTGAGACCATGGCAGATCCCCATGAAGCTGTGATAAACTACCAAGGATCCCTTCTATCATTCCCGGTGGCATGCTCTTCTCTGCCTGTAACAACCCCAGCAGGGCACTGAACTCCAGGACACCCGGAGCTGCAATTGGAGCTCACACGCTTTCATCTGAGCTCACACACCCACTCTGAGGACTGAACAGCGTCTGTTCCTGTTAGCTTGCATTGTCACGTAAAGCCCCACCGTCTTTCCCCATCTGGGAGAGAGTGTTTGGGTTGCATGAACTTAAAATGTAGCCAATGCAGCATTAAAAACCAATGTCAGGGACTGCTGTTGGCACCCTGGAGAGGCAGACGTCTTAGTGCACAGCTGCCAGGAGGGGAAGGATTTCTCTAGGCACAGCATGTTGAGCTCACACTGTGTGCTTTCCCAAGTTATTCCGTAGTGTACAACGTATCTGTCCTCAGTGACTCCATAGTCTTTAATGGACCTGCCCTTGCTTATTCCATATTGCGCAAAGGACTCTGGCCTGAGAGATGCCGCTTTACAAGCAGAATTTGTCCCCATTTTGAGGACAGAGAATGACTCTACACCTGGTGGACATATAAACACCACCATCATTCCAGTGACACCCACAAGATACAATCATAACTTATTCCCCAAAGCAGAAAGGATGGCAAGCTGTAAATTCATGCAGGTAAATTGAGACTGTAGTAGTATAGGAGTGCATTAAAGTCATATCAAGAAAACCAGGCCTGAGAACTTAGTGGACACAGCAGACTGAAGAAAGGGTACAACTCCTTTACCTGGACTGAATGACAAGGACACCTGACATTCTCAGGAACACCTCTGCTCACCTGTCATCTGACCATGGGTGGGTGTGTGAAAGGACTCCTGACTGTCCCAGGCTTCCTCTTCAGTGCTGACATGGCCTACACAGAGCTGTATCTGTATCTGCCACTGTGACCCCCAGGAATTGCCATCTGGGCATCTGTCTACCATTCACTCTTTCACCCAATCTTGACCTTTGCGTCTACCACGCCTCATTCTACTACAATAGACCACATCTCCTCCGGTCAGTAACTATTCCTGTCTGCGTCCCTGTCAGTCTCCTTGTCCTTCAGGCCTCTTCAGTGAGTTGTAGTTAACTATATACCAGCTCTATGCATGTGTGTGTACACATGTATATGCATGTATGTATACCTATCTATAATGGAGAGTGTTATCAAGTTGACAAAATCCAGAATCACCTGGGATACTGGCTTCTAGCCCTGTATTGGGGATTATATTATATCAATTACATTAATTGATGTGGGAAGACCCATAGAATCCTGGGGGCGGGTGGTCTCCTGGGCAGTGGATCATGGACTGTATCCAGGAGAGAAAACAGGCTGAGTGCATTCGTCACTGTCTTCTAACTGTGGACATGGTGCCAACAGCCGCTTCAGGCTCCCAAGGCCTTGACCTTCTTGCTATGCTGCATGGCAGCCAGAAATAAACCCTCTCTCTCTTAGGTTGCTTTCCTCAGAGTATTTTATCACAGCAACAGGGAAGAAAATGAAGACAACGTTTGTCTATCACTCATCTTTATTTACCTGTGTAGGTTCTGGGTGGATCTGTGGTTAAAACAAATAAAGGAGCCTATGCCTTGGATGGCTGTCAAGGAAATCAGGACCACTTGGCAATCTTTTGTAAAGGAAACCAACATACCTTGGGATTTTATAGTTATTTGATCAATTCTGACACCGTGACAATACACAAGCACATCGACTGTTTTGACACAGTATGCTCACAACATGGCACTTCTGACATCAGGGTGTGCTTTCCACACTGTGAGATTCTTCGGTCCCTCCAAGGACTGTAGCTGGAGTCCCAAGGTGTCACCAATCCCCATGAAAGATGGGATTTCTGAGGGAGAACAGCGGGTAGCTGGGATGTGAGGCCTCTGGCCTGACCATTGAGAGAGGCTCGGGCTCTGTCTGAAACTTGATAAAGGCGATTTTTCTGAAAAAAAACAGGAAAAAAAAACTCAGTCCTTTTTATACTATGAGGGTAACGCAGAGTGATGGAGAGTGGAAGGAAGGATCTGGTGGCTGGAGTGACAAGGGGCAGCCACTGGTATCCAAAGGAGAGGGTTGGACCTTAGGTGGAAGCAGTGACCAGAAATTCTCCATGGCCAGCCCATGCACTCCTCTGACTGCTGTTTTCCTGAAGATGTGGGAGATCAGGTCTGTGGTGGGAGCAGAGGTGGCTTGGAGAGCTCGAAACCGCCTGTCAGCTGGGGAAAGAGATGGAAGTGTGTTTACATCAGGTTGCCCAGAGGCCTGCTTGACATGAGTGCCACACAGCCATTTCTAGTAATATTTAAAGCTTAAAAATTCAGCAATGGGCGCTGGAGAGATAGCTCAGTGGCTAAGAGCAATAACTGCTCTTCCAGAGTACCTGTGTTCAATTCCCAGTACCCACATGGCAGCTCACAACTGTCTGTAACTCCAGTTCTGGGGGACCCGACACCCATAGCAAAACACCAATGTACATAAAATAAAAATAAATAAAAATTTAAAATTCAGCAATGATGAAGACACAAGCCTCAGAGCTGGACTGACTTGGAAATGGACTTGAGGCAGATTCTGGCATTGCTCAATCTAGAGTCAAATGATCACCTCTGGGCCCCCTTTGTCCCTTTGTAAATGGGGATGGTGAATTGATCTCATGGAGGGTGGGTTGAGGACCCCCCCCCCCATGGGGATGGGGTGAGGGCCCAGGCAGGGGGCACAGCTGGGTGAAGGAGGATGTTCTCTTCTGCCTGGCAAGGTCTTGCTTTAAGCATCCTCACTAAGGTCCCTCAGCCTTGATGGGACCTGCACCATGGCCCTGGGCTCCCTTTACCTCTCACGACTCTCCAAGGGGACCAAGTTCCTACAAGGCCACTGAGTCTTGCTCTGGTCTCAGTGATCAGAGTCACTTACACTCTCTGAAAGCTTCAAGCTGGTAAACTGAAAATCACACCTTCCCTTCCTGGAATCTCAGGGTTGGAGATAGGAACCCGAGGACACAGGATTGTGGGGTTCAGTTAAGAGAGCAAGGAGGCAGCCTTGGGGAAACTGTAGCTTGGGGCTCTCAGGAGCTCCCTGGCTGCCCCATTAAGTATCTTGCCTTGCACTTGTGCCTTGTTGTCTTGACTATGTTGGGAATCCTTCCCACCCCACCCTCAGATGCTGATGGGGAAAGGCAGTACTGTCTGTCCCCTAATGCCAACCTGTGAATAACTGTCAGCGCTGAGACTGCTGTCTGGCAAGGTTAAGTCGTTCATAAATAAAATAATCAAAGACATCGATTTGATGGGGGTGGAGAGGCAGTCAGGAAACTGTAAAATCAATAGTGGCTGACATGAGAATTTACCATGCCGTCCGCATATTGGAAACAGCATTTCTCAGGAGCCCAAGACTGCCATCCTTGGGAAGACATGCTGGCTCCGCATTAGACTGCTATGATCAGAAGCTTCAGATTTGTGCTGCCTCCTGAAGCATCCCCCATGGTGGGATGTTATGGCCATTTCAGACCACCAAGAGAGCCATGAAATGCCACCCTTGCCCATCTCAGGCTCCTGACACCAGAATGTGGGCTCAGAGCTGCTTTTGATTTGTAAGTGGAGTGATGGCATTAATCTTGATTCACAGTGATATTCCCCCCCAAAGAAGCTGCATGAACTGGGGGGTTGGGGGGGCTCATCAGCTATTTTACTCTTGGAACTGATTCCTAGGAAACAATGGAGAGGCTGATGTCTTTCCAGAAGTATCTGTAGGTCATCATCAGAGTGAAGGCTGATTCTGTGGGATGTGGGATGCAGGCTGGGACCCTGAACACCAGATGCTTGACTCTGTGTTCTCAGCCTGCCCCGCTTACATTCTCTGTCTGGATCTCCTCCGCCCTACTCAAACACCCACAGAAAGGATTCTTTCTCCACAAAAGCTATTTAGATCCACTACGTGGATCATAATTCTCTCCATTTCAACTGTCACAAGCTAACTCATGGTGGTTTTAACAAAGCAGGACAATTTATTGGCTCATAAACTGAAGAATTCAGGGGAGGGCCTCCAGGCATGGTTTGATTTAGATGCTCCACGGATGGCTTCAGGCTTGCATTCTTACTTCCCCAGGGATCATCCCCTGTGACCTGACCCATTCCACTGCTAAAGGCACGTGAGCAGTGTGCGTTGCATCCCTCGGCCCTAAGCACAAGAGAAAATGTGGTGTGAGACCTCAAGGACATGATGGTGTCTGGCTTGGGGCTGTTGACTTTGCCCGACCCTGTGCAGTGGGAAAAGTCTTTGAAGGAAGCAGGGATGTTGGGGTGAGGAACATGCCGGGACCTGTTTCTCATTCTCAGTCCCTCTGTTTGTGATTCAGAGCCTGGTGGTAGAGGAAGGCTCTGGCCACTCCACCTAAGAGCTTTCTTAGCTCTGTCTGCTGTTCAGTTGTTCGGCCTAGACCCTAGGACAGGGCTTGTCCCCATGAACTTTCAGCAGCATGGTGGATATGGTGGCTAATTTTGATTGTCAGCTCAATAGGACTTAGAATCACCTTGGAATCAAACCTCTAGGTGTAGATGTAACAGTCTTATTAAATAAGAAACACAGAGCCAAATGCAGAGTTAAAAGCCCAAGAGGTCAGAGCAGTAGCTAAAACCTTTCTTATCCTTCACTGCCACTGCAGTCCTTCCCCTCAGAAAGAGGCCTACTTCCTGTGTATCTGTCTTTGACTTTCTGTTCTGCCTTCTCATTGGTTGTAAACCCAACCACATGACTTTCTCCCTGACTGTCTACACGGACCTCCAGGTCTTCTATGTTTGGTATTGAGATTAATGGCGTGCGTCTCCATGCTGGCTGTATCCTTGAACACACAGAGATCTGCTTGTCATGTGATCAGGATTAAAGGTGTGTGCCACCACCGCCTGGCTTCTGCTATGGCTTGCTATTAGCTCTGACTCCCAGGCAACTTTATTTATTAACATACAAATAAAATCACATTTCAGTACAAATAAAATATCACCATATTTCCCCTTTCCTATTTTAATAAAAAGAAAAGAGGAAAAAAGTTATAAATAATAGAAGAAAAACTATATACAAAAGTACAAGAACTATACGCAATAAATACCTAAACAATGTCTAGTCCATTTGCATTTGACAAATTCAGGGAAAATAATTCCATTATCTATCCCATGTTGGTAAGTCCAAAATGCACCTGATTTACTTTCTATTCTAACTTATATTACTAACAGAACTATCTTATAATGTCTTTCAAATTTATACACCTATTCTTTAGTGAGTTTCTTTTCTAAAATTCTTAACAAGGAAAACTATAACTATCTAATCTTCAACTCCCTCAGAGACCCAAGAAGGAAATATTACCTAACAAAAATAAAAACAGGAAGTGCACACAAGCGGCTTCAAAAAAAAAAAAAAATGTGAGTTGACAGAAACAGCCAGCTGCCTGGACAGTCACCTGAGGTTTCTCTGCAGTGTTGGGGCATCATCTTCAGCCTATAGGCTTAGAGTATCTGACAGACTCATTTGTGAACTAGGATGTACACAAGGTCAACAGTTCGACCTCACATTTGGTGAGAGCAGTCCATGTACCAGAAATATCTGTGTCCTGTCATGATTCAGGATTTTAAATTCTGGAAATTGTTGATGTTTTTTTAATTCAGCTGTTCATTCTTCTTGGCTGTGTGTGTGTGGCTTCATCTCAGCATCCCATTCTTTATTATTTAATAAGACTGTTATGTAGCTGGAGTTTTCTTGCCTAACCCACAGTCAGGACAAATCTCTTTCACCTGCCAGGCCCATAGACGCTCAGACCCAACCAAGTAAACACACAGAAACTTACATTGTTTAAAAACTGTATGGCCATGGCAGGCTTCTTGTTATCTACTTCTTCTATCTTAAATTAACCCATTACTATTAATCTATAAGTTGCCATGTGGCTCGTGGCTTACTAATACCTTACGTCTTGCTTGTCATGGCGGTAGCTGGCAGCATCTCTCTCCAGCCTTTCACCTCCCAGAATTCTCTTCTCTCTTGTCCCGCCTATACTTCCTGCCAGGCCACTGGCCAATCAGAATTTTATTTACACAGAGCGATATCCACAGCACTGTTACATCTACATCTGGGAGTGTTTGTGAGGGAATTTTAAAGATTTGTTTATTTATTACGTATACAGTGTTCTGCCTGCATATATCCCTGCAGGCCAGAAGAGAGCACCAGATCTTATTACAGATGGTTGTGAGCCACCACGTGGTTGTTGGGAACTGAACTCAGGACCTCTGGGAGAGCAGTCAGTGCTCTAAGCCATCTCCCCAGCTCCCGAGGGAATTTTTAGTTGGGGTTAATTGGGGTGGAAGCCGCCCCCCACAAATGTGGGCAGCTTCATGTGGTCTCAGACTGAATAAAAAGACAGCGAACTGAGCACCCGCCTGTGCTCATCTCCATGCTTTCTGACTAGATACAGCATGACCAGCAGCCTCATGCTTCTGCCAACAGCGATGGGCTGTGCCTTCAAACTGTGAGCCCAAACAAACCGGGGTGTTGTCATGGCAACAGGACAAAAAACTCAAACAGTGGGGTTGAATTAGGGAAGATATTACCCATGAGCCATGCCCTCCGTTCCTGAGACCCTAGGCTGAGAGTTGAGGGTTTCAGGCAAGTGAATGAGGTAGCAATCCTGGGCTTTGTGGCTGTGTCTCTCAAGGGCATCCTGGGTACTGCCCTAAGCACCTCTTTACATCATGGGTTTGTACCTTGGCATCTTGGATGTTTTGAGAGATGTCCCTGCCCCGACAGAGATGGGTCAATGTGGAACCACATTTTATTTTCTCTTTGGGAAGGAGAAGACCCCCACAGGAGGAGTCCTGGGTGATCCCTCTCCCTCTTCCTCTGTTAACATGCAAACATCAGCAGGACAGCACTCTCAACGGGAGTGGCCAGAGAAAGGCAACACTGTTTCCTTCTCAAAGCCCAGGTCAGATGAACTCTTTGTTCTCTCCTGAGTTTGTCAGACAGGAGACATCAATAAGCCCTGCCCAAAATCACCTTGATAAAAGGCACGCACCCACATCCTGGTGTGAGTCAGCCCCAGGGCAATGTGGATCCTGGGAAAGGCAACTCACCAGCTCTAGTAGCTGTTCATGATCTGATGTGGTTTGGCTGGCCAAGGACCCAGAGCAAGGATGTGGGGAGCCAGAGAGAGGTAGGGGATGTGGAAGGGTCACAGCTTTGGTCCAGTGGGTCTTTCTTGTTTCCAAGACCCAAAATGACATGCCCTTCTGTGCACTTTCTCATCAACAAAGAATTTGGCTCTTTGGGGTTGGAGGGTGGGTGGAGTTCTTTAGCCCTGTCAGTATGCTGATTCAGACCCTTGTCTGATACAGCAGGGCTAGGTGCATGTCTTGTTCTGTGTTAGTGGATCTGGGATCTTGACTGCTGGGGTTAGGCAATTACAACTTTCAGAACAGAACTGTCTCTTCTGGGGCCAAGACATCCCCCCTGAGGATTGGTTTTGGCAGCAGCAGGGGATGGGGGTGATGGAAGAGAGACTGTCTCCTTCTGCATGTGAATTGGGAGCCAGGCTGCTACTGGGCACGTTCTTAGCCAGGCTCTTCTTAGAGAAGCTAAATGGGCCTGTGCTGGATCATAAACCCTGTGTGTAGCATGCAGGTTCCAGCAGAACATGATATGCAGAAAGCCAAACAAATAATCTGGCTAGACAGCCCTTTCTTTTTCCAGTAAACCCACCGACAAACCTCCCTTCAGTGGAAAGCAGCTGCTCACAGCTCTCCACAAACCCAGCTTGATACAGAGGAGGAGGTTGGTTGCTGGCACTAGCTGGGGGACATTATCAATTTGAGTGTGCAGACAAACAGGCTTCTGTTCCTTACAGGCACCTTCCTCAAGGAGAGACCAATTGAACACTCACCATAGGATCCCCAGGAAGCCTATTGTTACCTAAGGTGTTAGGGTCAGAGCCAGGGCCCTGGTAGCTGAGCCTCCATTCTCAATGGGTGGATCAAAGAGTCACCGTGAAAAGCAGAGAATAATTTATTCAATGTGATTACACAGCGGCAGGTACAAAGGGGTCAGTGATCATCTGCCCTGCACCAAGTCCATCTCCAGGGTCCCAAGAGGAGGTTTATGTCTAAATAGAGGGCAAAGGGTCCTGGGCAAGGTGTAGTCTTGTCCATTACTCACCCACCATTGTTGGGACTCTAGTTTCTTCTGTACGGTGGCCTGACATGATGGTGCTCAGGCTTCTGATGCAATGGCCTGACTACCACCCCTTTGAGACCCACACTCTCCAACAGAGGAGCCACTGGCTGCAGATTCAGTCAATTACAGTTGAATAAAATTCAAACTTGTACCCCTCCACTGAGCACTCATGACTCTGAATGTCTGCAGGAAGTTATGACCGCCACCACCTACTTCAACTGCCACGTCTCATGCACGAAACAGTTGCAAAGTGTCCAGGAGCCACCTTACAGAAGCTGGGATGTAGTGCATGACTCTGGGCTCCCTCCTGAGAATTCTCTAGGACATGAGTGAAGGTGAGCAGAGAGACAAGAGCCATCAGGGAGCGACAGGGACAGGAATCTGGACATTTGGTTAATGTCTACCAACAAAACAGTTTTAAACCCAAGCTGCTGAGTATGGTGACCTGCTTCTGAAATATCAGAGCTGGAGAGGCAGAGACAAGAGGGTCATGCCTAGGCACCATCACCCCCAATCTTGCCCAAAAGGCTCACTGAGAAGCTGTTCTTTCCATGCAGAAAACAGTCGCAGTGCCACAGACTCTCCTGGTACCTGTGGAAGAAGGTTCCAGAAGGACACTGCTCCTTCTGTTGAACCTTCTGTAAGGCCAATAAGCTCCAGTGACTATGGAGTTTGGAGTGTTCAGGGTCCAGAGCCCAATGACCTTTAGCCCTCTTCCTAGTTGTGAGTTGACCACCTCTGTTCCCACCCTAGCTGTATGGCCACAGGGAATGAACATCTGGAATGCACACAGCACTGGTTTTCCATGGGAATCTATGAACTTAGCAGACCATTGGCTTCCACCATCTCCAAAGCTGAGAGTCATGAGACAGCATCTGAGGTCATAGGCGAGGTTTTCTAGAACCCACCTCCGATGTTTCCACCAGTGTGTTTTAAAGTATCTCGATTTGTGACTTTCTTCAGGCTGTTAACATAAAAATCTCACGAAACTGCTTCCATATTGGAACATGGAATTTGGAGTGACCCAAGTCTGCGTTCCTAGGCTTTGGTTACTCTTATTTGGCTCCAGCACTTTCTCATGCCCCACCCCCCCCAGATGGCAGCTGTGTGTCTATGTTCAGACACATTGTCCCCCAGGGAAGCTCAGGGACTTGTTAGTCCAGCTCCAGAAACTCCCTTCCTCCACAGACCTCACCTTCTCTCTGTCATTCGTACAGGCCATGCTAGCTTGAGGATCTTTGCACTAGCCATTGGGCAGTCCCTCATCTAATGTATTCACCTACAGGAAGATGGGAGGGAGAGGGAGGGGGAGGGAGAGAGAGGGAGGGGGAGGGAGAGAGAGGGAGGGGGAGGGAGAGAGAGGGAGGGAGAGGGAGAGAGAGGGAGGGGGAAGGAGGGAGAGGGAGGAAGGAAGAAAGGGAGGGAGGGCGAGGGAGGGGGAGGGAGGGAGGAAGGGAGGGGGAGGGAGGGGGAGGGAGGGAAAGGGAGGGGGAGGGAGGGAGGAAGGGAGGGGGAGGGAGGGGGAGGGAGGGAGAGGGAGGGGGAGGGAGGGAGGGAGAAAGAGAGAACTCTAGAACAAGAGGCTTCATAAATATGGACCTGGAACATAGTTAAGGCACCTCTGCTCTCTGAGCAGCGTGTGTGCAGACCACAGCTAGTGGGAAGGAGGCTCCTGGCCTATATTGCAAGAAAAAGTTTTAGCCAGGCTGTCTCTGTATTCAAATGACCAAGCTGTCATCTCAGGCGGTTGAGGCAAGAGGATCACAAGTTCAACACCTGTTTGAGATCAGAATGAGTTCAAGGCCAGCCTATGCAACTTAGTGAGATCCTTTTCCGAAATAAAAGTAAAAGAGGTCTGAGCTATAGCCCAAAGTACAGCACTTGCCTAGCACATGTGAGGCCCCGAGCTCCATCCTCAGTACCACAAAAGGAATGATGACCACTAAAAGAAGCCAGGCCTTGCCCTTGCTCTCCCCGTGGGCTCATAGGTGCTGTCCCCCTCCATCTCTGAGTGTGGCCCTGTGATGTGGGTCTTCACAGCCACACACATCCCTCCTGATGAGGACTTGAAAGGCCATTTTTCTGCAGGTTCCAGTGAGAAAGTTGGTATTTCAGAGGTGGAACTGGAAGCTGGGGCCATTAAGGGCCTGGAGGGAGGGTTTCCATGGGTGTCCCATGCTGACAGAGGCTCAATCTCTCATCTGTAGAGGGGTGGGTAGGTAAGGAAGTGGGGGGAAGGGGTAGGGGTAGTATATGAATAGAGAGGTATAGGCAACTCCCTGTTACAAAGGCAGACACGGGGCCCCAAGGCCATACTGCCCTCTGTGTGTCATGCTGCTGAAAGTCTAATGCCAAAGGACTTTTTTCAGTAGAGAACTCTAAAAAGAACTTGTTTTCTGGGAGCCTTGTGTCTTGCTAGGCACAGAGCAGAGAGAGACAAAGGACTATAGCCAGTGTCTAAACAAAGGGCAAGAAAAGACCCCCTTATGCTTGCCTTTCTCCTACCCCATTGTACTTCCTGGAAGGCTCCAAAGGCCTTGTTTGCACCCAGGATTCCAGTGTGTTCCCCAGAAGTCTACTAAAGCCCCTCCAGAATGCTTGGTTCAGCCAGGAGCAGGCAGGCGTCTGGAGATGGTGGCTCTGATCAGAGGCACCTGCGCCAGGCCTCCTGCAGCATCAGAAGAGGTCCGGAGTGTGGCCATATGGGGATACGATTGTGGAGAAAATATTTATAAAATGGCTTTTCCAAGTGTTTAATCTACAGCAGATGCATCCAAAGTTAATCTGCTTGCTTGGCTTTTGCTGTGGGGAGGTGCCATTTCATCGTGCTGGCCTCCTGGAGTGGAGGAAATGCAGCTGTCAAAGGTTCTTCCCAATGAGACTTGGCTGGAAAGGAAATTGCTTGGGGACCAGAGCAGCCCAGGGTGGGTAGGAAGGGCAATAGGCAGGGTGTGCAGGCTAGGAGCAGGGGGAAAGAGCTCACTTCAACTCCTGCAGCTTCTGGGTGTCTCCCACATTTTCTTTTCCTTTTCTGGATGCTGGGTTTAATGTCAGCAGAATAATAAAGCAGTGGCCACAGCTTCCGTGAGATCATCACTACCACCTTGATTACATTTGAGTCACAAGGCCCACACCAATTCCAAAACATAGTATTTCTGTGAGATTGGCCAAGGAGAAACAATCCCTTCCTGAGTGTGCTTAACAACATGGAACTTTCTAGAACAGGGAGGGAGTTATGAACATCTACAGCTCTAGTTTCTTATGAACTGGTTACCTCCCTATGGCTCAGATTCTAGAACATGGTAACCCAGGAACAAACAGCCTGGGGACCTTTGCATATTCTGTTCCTCTGTTCCCTTTGATCACTCGGCTCACATTTTACAATTCTACTCAGTTCCTCAGCGAAGCCCACTCCTCTATCCATCCACCCACTCATTCATCCACCCACCTTTCCAACCATCTCTCTATCTACCTCTCATATACCCATTTATTCATTCACCCACCAATTCACTCATCACCCTACTAACCCACCCACATACCCACCCATCTGCTCATCCATCTCTCCCTCTAAATATCCATCCATCCACCCCTTTATGGAGCCCTCTATTCATCTATCCAACCATCCATCTGTTTATCTACCCACCTTTCCATCCACCTCTCCATCTACCTATCTATCTATCTACTCAGCCATCTATCTATGTATCTGGTTGTTTATCTATTCATCCATCTGTTATCCATCTACTCATCCACCTATCTATCCTCTCATGCATCCATTTATCTATTCATTTATCCATGCTTCCACCTACTTACCCATCTACCCATCCATCTGTCCCTTCAGTCATTAAAACAGTCATACCTCCACCCACTACCCACCATCAGCTCCAGGAGGACATGACTCACACCCTGCTCTAACCCCAGAGTCCAGCACATTTGCTGATATTTAAGGATTGAGGGTAAACCCTGACCTGTAAGCTGCCACAAATTCTCATAACAGCCTTCTTTGGAGTCACTCAGGGTCAAGAAGATGGCCTCTGACAAGCCAGGCCTGAAGAGTAGGAAAGACCTAATTCCAACCATGTCTTTGTCTCAGGCCCAATTTCCTAAGTTCTCTACGCCTCACTGTGTCATCTGTAAAATGGGGTGCTCATGACACCTGGTACAGGGTTGTCACACATATCTGAGAGTACAGATTGCATACTGTGTTGTACCTGGCCCATGGCATCTGCTCTGTAAACACCAGCTTTGCCACATCCCATGATCCCTTTCTGAGCCCTCTCTCTGCCATCAACTGCTCACTTTTATCCCACCCTCCTGAAAGACCATTTCCCCCAGCTCCAGCTGAAATGTAAAGGAGGCCATGAGCCCAGTAGCTACTCTCCATACCCCTCTGAGGAGAGCCCCTTCAGAGGAAAGACCTCATTCAAAGGAAGTTTCCTCCATTAATCATCTAAGCAGACAGCTCTTGCTTCTCCAAGTCGATTAAGGAAATGACACCCAAAAGAAAATTCTTTCTTTCCTACTCTAAGTACAGATTTCTGTTTAGTGAAAACAGGGCACTGAAGCTGTGATCTCTCGTCTGCAGTCCCCTGGGACACACAAAGCCCCTCCACCTTGGGAAAGACACTGCCACTGGATGCCGGTCTCCTATCACTCCCCCATCACACTCCATGCCTGACTCCTGGCCCAAGCTAGACTTTCATTGCCCATGCTAGACTTCCATAGAGGGCTGACACACAGAATACAGAGCCCTAAGCCAGAGCTCCAACGCTGGTTTGGTTGTGTGGTTTGGGAAGGCTGCTGCCTTCTCTGATCCCTCCCAGTTTAATATCAGAAAATGGTGATAATAAAACTAATGCTTATGGTAAAGTGCAAGCTTGCTGAATACTGTTGACTGCCATCTGTCAACAGTTGGGAAATCGGGGGTCCCAAAGAGCACCCACAGGCTCAGTAAATTTGCTATAGGACTCAGAACTCATCAGAACTTGATCACAGAAAAGGGCAGGGTAAAACCAGCCAAGGACACAAGAGACTTGTGGGTGGAGCCTAAGGTCACACTCCCTTCTCCTCTGGCAACGAAGTGAGACCTGATCACAGAGTGTGACCAGCAGCAGCAGCCTCCCCAAGCCTTGCTGCGTGAAGTGTTCACTGGGGCTTGGTCACATAGACACGGATGACTGTCCACCAGGAGTCTCCAGCTACTCCAGAAGCAGTCTAACTTGGCATGGTCCAATGACCACACTGTAAGTCATGTGCTCTGCATAGGCTTTCTAATGTGGCCCAGGTCCAGGTAAACAAAGACTTTCATCAGACAAAACATGCCTGGGTCTTAGAGGTGAGCTCCCAGGAGCCAGGAACAAAGTAATAGTCCTCAGGCAACATCAATCCTTTTTTCTCCTTCCAGTGTTGGGGATTGAACCCTGGGCCTTGCACTTGCTAGGCAAATGCTCTACCCTGGGCCATGTCTCGACCCTTTGATGTTAATTACTTTCTGCTACACTAGCCAGACTTTCCACAGTTGTGACAGATACCCAAGAGAGGCAGTTTAAAGGAAGGGAGATGGACCTGGGCTCCTGGGCTCCTGGGCTCCTGGGCTCAGTCTGTGGCTGTCTGACTCCATTTCAGCCCATGGCAGGGCAGAAACATGTGGGGAGGCCATAGTAGAACCCCAGGACAGCCAGGAATCAGAGAAGACTAAGAAGAGGGGGCAGGGCTATTTACACCTTTCAAAGGTGCGCTCTCTGGGACCCAGTTTCTCCAACCAGGCTCCAACTTCCACAGTCCCCAACCTCTGGGAAATCTGGCTCCCACAGTCTAGCCGATTGTCCCTGGATGAACCTGTTCATTAGGTCAGAGCCCTCAGGACCCAAAGCTCTCTGGAAAAGCCCCGCAGACATATAGCAGTTCTCTACAGATCTCTCGGGTGCCTTTCAAACCTATCAAGTAGACAGTCAAGATTAACCATCACAATGATGCAGAAATTCAACCTCTCAAAAGTGCCCTGGGATCTGGAGCACCTCTTTCTCTTCAGCCAGCAGAGTGATCTTCACACAGGGATGCCCAAGGTGGTGCTGCTTGTCAAAACGAAAGGGGGGTGAGAGAGTGACTCTCCAGCAATGTGGGACATTCCAGCAGGTGAAGGGGGTCCACAGGACAGCATGCAGTGGCAGGCACCAGGCTGGAGTGATCTACATCCAAGGTAGAAGGTTGCCAAGGAATGCTGTTGTCGGCAAAAAGCCACTCAGGGAGTACTTATACCAAGGAGACCCCTGGACCAGCAGAGGTTAGTTTAACTTCCGAGCCTCTGCTGTTTCTCTGTCTCTAAATGGGACGCTGCTTCTCGCCTTTCCCATATCCAGTCGGGCATGAATTAGCCATCTGACTGACCGATGGGTGGGTGCTATCACTCTCTCACTTGCCCACAGTGACGTCCTGTGCTGGCTGTAGGGCTTTCAGAAGTAGCAAAGCCAAACAAGGTCAGTCTGGAAGACAGACTGCCACTGAGCTCAGAGACCGGGGCACACCTGCCCAAGCTCACACAGCAAGCCTGACTACCTGACTTACAAGCAGGGTGGCTGGAAGCGGGGAGGCTCTGCCCACACTGCAGCCTGCAGCTGCCCTGACCAGGATGAGCAGGCGGGAAAGCAGTGTTGCTGGCCCAGGAGCTAGGAGAAAGGGTCAATGACTTTGAGGTTAAGGAGAAAGTCCAGTGTGCACGGAACAGAAGGAGGGAGAGGTGAGGCTGGGGTGAGGCTGGGGTTAGCTGGGGTGAGCTGGGGACTGCGAGCAGGCTTGCAGAGCAAAGTGAGGAATGGATGTAACTATGGGCAGTGTGAAGGGTTCCACATCTGGAGTCTGGGGAAGAGTGAGGCAGTGGAGGAGAGAAGCAGGAGAGGAAGTTGGGTGAGAAGACACTGGTGTGGTCCTGGCTCTGCCCACCCACATCCCTCCCGCCCCCTGCATCTTCCCACTGTTGTTTCTGAGAGAACTGAGGCTGCTTCATGCTAGGATGGGGCTCACTGTTAGATACAGGCATCTTGCGAGGAGCCCTTATGAAAGGGTTGGTGGCCTTGAACTGGGTGGAGGGAAAAATTACACAGAAACTGGCCCAAACTTGAAGTAAACAGGCTCTTTGTAGAGCTCACCTCCAGGCCCTTGACTGGAAGTGTCCTTAGCTTCCAGCCCTGCTTTGTCTCATGTAAAAGAATTTTCTCACTAAGCATAATTTAGATAAAATAAATCTAATTGTAAATAAACAACAACAAAATAAACTCCATCTTGGACACACACACACACACACACACACACACACACACACATTTGATTTGTCAAGATAGGGTTTATCTGTGTAGCCCTGGCTGTCCTGGAACTCATTCTGTAGACCAGGTTTGGGCTCGATCTCAGAGATCTGCCTGCCTCTGCCTACAGAGTGCTGGGATTAAAGGTGTGCACCACCACCATCCAGTGAGACACCTATATTTTAAATCCTAACTTTTAACAATAAGAGCAAAGTTTTTTCTATTAACATCAACAACAAAATGTATATACTGACTGGGTCTGTCTAGTGAGACTACAGCTCTTTCATTTCCTATAGTTGGGATAGCTACAGATTTTATTTACTTATTTATTATTTTATTTATTTAATCATTGTTTTATTTTACACACCTGTCTGGTTGTTTTGCCTGCATGTATGTCTGTGCGTCATGTGCATGCAATGCCCACAGATGTCAGAAGAGTGCATCAGATCTCCTGGACCTGGAGGATGATTATGAGCTGCCATGTGGGTGCAGGGAATTGAACCCTGGTCCTCTGGAAGAACAGCCAGTCCTCTTAGCCCCTGAGCCATCTTTCCAATCTGTTCTCCATAGATTTAAATCTGCTCTTCTAGTTTAATGAAAGTGTCTGTCTCCATCTGTGATCTTTGCTTCTTTAAGTCATAATCTGTTCCTAGTTATTTTAATGTTGGCTATAACGTTTCTGTGACATTAGCATCTTAGCAGATACAGAGGACAACACAAATATTGATTATGATTAGATTATAGGTAATAAATAATAGATAATTCGACCCAGGAATTTCTTCCTTAATAGCTTTTGGTAAAATTTCTCCTAAAGATCTGCCAGAGACACTTGGACATCTCTGCCTTGTCTGATTGTAGAAAAAGCGATGTGGGCTGGGTGGTGGTGGCACACATATCAAAGCTACACAGAGAAACCCTGTCTCGAAAAAAAAAAAAAAAAAAAAACCAAAAGAGAAAGAAAAAGAAAGAAAGAAAAAGCCATGTGGGGCATGAGATGCCACACATGATGAGCCAAGGCTACAAAAGGAGACCATGAACGAGTTGAAATTCCCCCTAAGGTTCAGCTTATTACAACTTCCACAACGATGTCTCTAAGTGTGAAGAGTTAGAATGTTATCAATCTGAAGTCAGAGTGGTCTTGGTCTCTCTTTGCTATTTTAGTAGCTAGTTCTTATCTTCTTCTGTATGTGGCTTAACGCTGCAGTGACCAAACCTCAAACTCTAAGGAGACCTGTAGCAACCCTCTCGAAACCTGCATCTGCTTTCTGTCTCCCCACAACCACTTCCAAAACAAAAACTCGGATCTTCTGGGTACTCTTTTCGGTCAATAATTCAACTCAAAATGATGTCAAATTCTTCCCAGACTTGTGGTTTCCCAAGTAACTATTCTGACACTGGTAGTCATGGACAGGCCCCTCTTCCCACACACACATTTATCCAGAATACTGTCCACTTCCATACTTTGACTCAGTAACACCCTCCTGATGTGCCAGTGCAGATACCAGCTCTGCCCCAGAGTCCCACCCCTGACCACCTGCTGGAGAAGAGAAGGCTCTACCCCCATGTCTTCCTCAGCTTAAAGAAACAAGAACAAGTGGGCACTGGGCACCCACTGTCCCCTGGGGGTTCCTTTTCCTGTGAAGTCATTCTTTTCTACTTTCTTTTTTTATATAAACAAAGTCCAGGACTGTTAGAATTCAGACCAGACTGCTGCTCAGGCCACACACCTGCAGCCTTGCTCCCTCTGACAGACACTGGCAGTCAGCTCCCGGCCACCCCACCCCAGGCACTGCTCAGCTGCTCACTGACGGACTTCAGCTTCCCAGGTTTCTCACTAGAGGGAGAGAGTTTGGAGGCTTGGACACACCAAGGGCCATCTGTGGCTACCAGTGACCACACATCCTCTTCCTCACCCCTTCCCTGCCTGCTGTGGAGTCAGAGAGAGCCTGGCTTTAGACTCCTACGTAAACTGTCCCCCTTTCTTGGAAACCTATAAGAAGGGACCCTGATTCCTCTTCAGACCCCCTGCCATGATGTCTGTCTGTCTGCCCAAGGCATTAAAACTCTTCTAATAAACTTCTTACCTCTAACAATCTACCTCATTGTCGCCTTAGAACCCCACACCAAGACCTTTCACCCTGGCAGCCATATTCCCTTGGCCCATCCCAACAGACCCCACAGCTGAGGACTGCCTGCTTAGGCCCTGATTGTCCCCCCTTAAAGTAGATTCACACCTGTGGTGGAATTCATACCTAGGGCTCCCCTTGAAGTCTCGGGGGTCCCTGACTGTAGCTGAGTCTTCCCTCCCCTACTCCCTGGTGGGAGCAGGTGTTTTCTGGTGAAACAGATGCCTCTGAGTCACCCATGCTTCTGTAAGTGACTTCAACAAACTCACTGGTTCCCCAAGCTAGACTGGGATCCTAGACTGACCGGGTGAGTGAAGGTCTTCTCGTGTCTTCCCAGGAAAGTCACACAGTAACAATGCATCTGCTGGGGGCTCAGGTAGAAACCAGAACTGCTGAATTCAAGACAATTGCCTACAGGCATTTGGGGGACCTGGCCCTCTTGCAGGTTGGGATGCTGTCTGGGACAGAAGTTGCTCATGAGCGCCTAGAAACGTAATATAATGAGGCCGTGGAAAACAGTCTGGGTTGTTGGGTGAGGTCAGCGTTGACCGACTGTGTCAGTCTGTAAGAATGTTCTCTGTCCCTGAGTTTTGCAGTGGGTCACCCAAAAGAGGGCAGTTAATTTTATGGTCCTCTGCATGCGGATGACCTTACTCTGGCCTCTTTATTTTCATCTGTTTTAAAGATGTGATTTCATGAGGCCCCCAATCCCCAACCACCACCATGTGCTCAGATTCCAGATGCACCAGAACATAAACTCTGGGAACTTGGGACATATTAGAGCCATCGCTGTCACTGTGACCTCACCTGACACCTGTTTTAGGTCTAAGCCAGTTTTTCTTGTAAGTCACTTCCTGTAGCTTGCTGGAAGTACTTAGGCTAAACGGAGACTTGGTATCACCATCCTCTGATGTCAGCCTCGCCTGCTGTTGGGGGATGTAGGAAATAAGAAAATAGCGAATTTGAGAGACAGCAAAAAGGAGGCATTTTTTTTTTTAGCATAATCCGTAGAGATGGAGCCAGCATAGAGAAGAACAAAAAATGGCCTGTGTATGGATTTGGTGCAAGATGGGAGTTTTTGTAGTTCCCTGCCCACGAGAAGTCCCCACTATTCTCTTCCCATAAGACCTAGACTTAACCTTTCCAAGTTCCTCATCTCATTGGTGTAAGACACAAAGTTTATCTAATGACTGATTTGGGACTGGGGATTGTCCCCTTTCTGATTGTGGGCTCTCAGTATTCCTGGGAGGCACCAGTGGCCACTGGGAGAGGGGCCTAACACCTCCTGCTTCTCTCTAACTCTGATGAACTGTACAGCACACCATACTAAAATGGAGGGCTACAACCATTTCTTTCTTTCTTCCTCCCTCCCTTCCTTCCTTCCTTCCTTCCTTCCTTCCTTCCTTCCTTCCTTCCTTCCTTTCTTTCATTTTTTCCCCCAAGACAGTGTTTCTCTTGTAGCTTTGCGCCTTTCCTGGAACTTGCTTTGTAGACCAGGCTGGCCTCAAACTAACAGAGATCTGCCTGCCTCTGCCTCCTGAGTGCTGGGATTAAAGGCGTGAGCCACCACTGCCCAGCGACAATTATTTCTTACATAAGTAAGTGGTAAACACAGGCAGAGTCTAGCTGTCTTCCACTAGCTCATAAAATAACTCACGAGGGTGCTCTCTAGCCAAACCTGGGCTCCACCATGACCTCAATCCAGAGTTGGAGGCCCCTCATGCTCTTCTGGGAGCACGTAGCTACTGCAGGCAACAAGCCTGGTACTGGGGGATGTCTTTCTAAATGCTGTGAATATGTGTTGCTCTGATTGGTTGATAAATAAAGCTGCATTGGCCTATGGCAAGGCAGCTTAGAGGTAGGCAAGAAATCCAAGGAAAGAGACTGGAAAGAGAAAGGCAGAGTCTGGAGACATGCCAGCCTGCTGCTCAAGGAACAACATGCCAGCAGACCAGTAAAGCCACAGAACACATGGCAAAACATAGATTAATAGAAATGGGTTTATTTAAGATATATGAGCTAGCTAGCAAGAAGCCTGACATGGGTTATACAGTTTGTAAGTAATATTAAGCCTCTGATGATTATTATTTTATAAGAAGCTGCAGGACTGCAGGGATGGGTAGGACCAGAGAAAACTTTTGACTACAGCCTGGAGCTTGGGGGTCTCTCTATGCCAACGGCCTGTGGTCCAGAGCACCCTGTCAATAGTCCAAGGGATCCACACTTCCCTGCTGATCTCTAGACCTGGGACCTTTCAATATTTGGAACTTTTAAATGACAGGCCCAGCGGCAGAAGGTCTGAGAGAAGAGGAGCTGTGATACCTCTGGACAAAGTCTCAGCTTCTGTTAAAGAAGAGAAAAGGGAGCAAGGGATGGAATAGAAGACAACAGAGAGGGCAAACCAGGTTGATTCCTCAAGCTAAGCCCAAGAGGACTGGCTAGTCCTTGTCTTAGGCACTGTTCTATTGCTGTGAAGAAACATCATGACCAAGGCCATTATTATAAGAGAACGCATCTAACTGGGGCTTGCTTACAATTTCAGAGTGCATTATTATCATGGTGGGAAACATGGAGGCTTGTAGTAGGTACTGGAGCAGTAGTTAAGAGCTACATCCTGGTCTGTAGGCTGAGAGAGGGAGAACAGGGAGAGACAGATGGGGGAAGAGACACACACACACACACACACACACACACACACACACACAGAGAGAGAGAGAGAGAGAGAGAGAGAGAGAGAGAGAGAGAGAGAGAGAGGCTGAGACTGGGCTTGGTGTGGGCTTTTGAAACCATCCCCAGTTATATACTTCCCCCAACAAAGCTACACCTCCTAATCCTTCTAATCCTTTCAAACAGTTCTACTTCCTGATGACTAAACATTCAAGTTAGTGAGTCGATGGGGGCCGTTCTCATTCAAATCACCACATTTAAACTGCAGCTTTAGTGTCCTGTCCCCTCAGGCAGGACAGGCCTCAGGGTCACTCGGAGAAACACTGACATAGAAGGGCAATGTGAAACCAAGCATGATGGTGAATACCTGTAATCTCAGTACTCTAGAGGCTGAGGCAGGGGGATGTACTACACAGTTACCTAGTGAGTTCTAGGCCAACCTGGGCTACAGGAATATAAAAGCTGGGTGGCAGGTAAATAATCATAGAAACATATGCAGGAAAGGAGGTTTCTGCTAAGAAAGGCAGAGAATGGAGGAACTCACAGGAGAGTCTGTAGGAGAGAACAGAGCAGCCCAAGTGGCCTGCTGAGCCTGGTAATACTGCTGTCCTTCTAGAATGATTCTTGTCTGGTTGAGGAATTCTGTCACAGGCCAGAACTGGAGCAGAATCCAATCTGCTCCAAAGCACTCACTGAGAGTGTCTACTTGTCACATGGGGTCGCAATGGGCAGCTTGGCTTCTCAGCATTGAAAGCAACAGAACTTCAGAATGTAGCAAAGGTCCCAAGCTCTTAGTACCCAGGGAGTCCCAAGGAGACGTGAGTCAGACACAGAGTGAGGTGATACAAGCTGAGACTTTTACAATTTCTCTGTTGGTCCCTCACGTTGTTCATAAATATTGGTGTGACCCTACGTAAGGACTTCCTTCTCAGGATCCCTGTGTGTGTGGAGATTTGTCACACTGTCCTTTTGGAGTGCCCATTTTGTAAGAACAAGGACATTCCCTAGTATACATCCATTGGATCATTCTCTTTGGTCCTTTGATGAATGAATCATTTTTATGTGCCTGTTAGGGTCATGCAGCATGGAGACTGCAGGGCAGGCATGTTTGGTAAACCATGTGAGGTAGTGTGAATAAGAATGGCCCTCATAGGCTCATGTATTTGAATGCTTAGAGAGTGGAGCTATTTGAAAAGATTAGGAGATGTGACCTTGTTGGGAGGTGTGGCCTTGCTGGAGGAAGAGTGTCACTGGAGCTGGGCTTTGAAGTTTTAAAAGCCTAAGCCAGGCCCAGTGACTCTCTCTTCCTGTTGCCTTTAGCTCTGAATGTAGAACTCTCAGCTCCTTCTCCAGCACCATGTCTGCCTGCATGCCACCATGCTTCCCACCATGATGATAATAGACTAAATCTTTGGACTATAATCAAGCCCCAGTTAAATGCTTTCCTTTATGAGTTGCCATTGTCATGTGTCTCTTCACAGCAATAGAACACTAAGACACCATGAAGAAACTATCCACATACGCTGGTTGAGAGGACCTGAGAGTTATCCCCCTCCACCGACAACATTCATGCTAAATGGAGGAAGTCGGACACAAAAGCACAAAATGCTGCATAATTCCATGTGCAGAAGGTCCCCAAGGTCCAATCACAGACAGAAAACAGAACAGAAGCTATCTCAGACTGAGGCTGAGGGCTGGGAAGCTGATACCACATAGGGATGGAAGTTCATCTTAGGATAATGAAACTGTTTTAGAAGTGTTTGGTGAGGCCTAGTGACACATCAGCATGAAGACCTGAGTTTGATTCCCAGGATCCATGTAAGAAGTCTAGGAATGGTGGCACAAGCTGTAAGCCATGGGAACTCAGAAATAGAAGGGTCCCCAAGATCTACTGGCCAGCTAGTTTCTTAGTCTCTATTACTGTAAAAAAGTCTTTATGACCAAGGCAACTTATAAAAAAAATTGATTTGGGGGCTTGCTTACAGTTTTCTAGGGATAGGTTGTGATCATCATGGTAGTAGGTAGACAGGCACAGCAGTAGGTAGACAGGCATGGCAGTAGGTAGACAGGCACGGCAGTAGGTAGACAGGCAGGGCAGTAGGTAAACAGGCACAGCAGTAGGTAGACAGGCACAGCAGTAGGTGGACAGGCACGGCAGTACGTAGACAGGCACGGCAGTAGGTAGACAGGCACGGCAGTAGGTAGGTAGACAGACATGGCACTGGAGCACTGGAGCAGTAGCTGAAAACTTACATCTCATTTACAAGTCAGAGGTAGAAAGACCTATGGGAATGGCATGGGCTTTTGAAACCTCAAAGCTCACCCTCAGTGACACACCTCCTCCAACAAGGCCACACCTCCTAATTCTTCTCAAATAGTCCCAGCAACTGTGGACTAGCCATTCAAATATATGAGCCTATGGACGACATTTTGTTCAAACCACCACAGCTAGTTTAGCTGAATCAGTGAGCTCTAGGTTCAGTGAGAGACCCTGCAACAAAAAATAAAGTGAAGGATAATGAGGAAGACACTCTTGCCTCCACAGGCATGCGCACACGCACGCACGCACGCTCGCGTGTGTACACACACACACACACACACACACACACACACACACACAGATGTTTGATAGGGTTTGAAAATGGATGGTGACATGATAAAACTGTAGCCTTAAACTATATTATCTTGTTAGATGGTCAGCTGACTTGATGATGTGCAGGTCTTGTGCAGGCAGCCAAGCCACGTGAGTCCATGAGTGCAGGGCTCCTATCATGTCTGTCCAGGAAGGATTGTTTTACTGTGGTCCTCCTTAACCTCTGACTCTTACAATCTTTCCCCCTACCCCTCTTCCAAGATTATTCCTGATCTTTGGGGAAGGAGTATGAAATAGAAAGGGGTTCATTAGCTCCCTCCCACTAACTGAAGTGCTATGCACAATGGATGTCTTCTGGAGTAGGGAGAGTCAGGTGTGGCTCCTAGGAGACTGACCACAGTCCAGGGGATGGCCCCACACCCAGGAGTAGAAGGGTACCACCAATTGGAGTCAGTGAGTTATGAGATGGGGAATGGCTGAGGCAGGAGGGGAGCCAGGCCCAAGAGACAAAGTTGAGAGGGGAGTTGGATGGTGGGAAGCTATGGGCAGGATTTAGGGCAAAGATGATCAAAACACTGTATTAAAATTTCAAAGAATTAAAGATTATCTGTTTAAAAAACTCTGTCATGTCTATCTTACCACAACTTTTAAAAGTTTGTGAAGGGATGCTTGCAGGATTCCACATGTGTCATCTTGAGATTTGTAAGTCCACCAACTAAAAACTGGGGCTCCAAGGATTTGGGGGCCATTTTACTCCACCAACATCAGCAGCCCATCACCACCAACCATGGAGACCACATCTGTGGCAACTGTTCACAGCCCTGAATTTTTGAACGTTAACTACTGTCAACAGCACATAATGTTCTCTTTGCTACTTGATCCCCAGGGCCGGGGTGGAGCCAAAGGATTTCACCCAAGGCTTCTGGAAGTTTCCATTCTAATATTTAAAAAAGGCATTTAGCCAAAGCTGGAGCCAAGTAAGCCTCAGTAAATATTTGTCTTGGTTCTATGTCCCCAGGGGACCAGACATGGGACCAGATGGAATAAACAGAGAAATGAGGATCTCCACAGTGGAAACAAAATCTATCAAGTGAAGAGAACAGCCAGCTGTGCTGACCAGATGCTCTGGCCAGGGCCTGCCACATCATCACTCAGGTGGAAGACCCTCTGTGGAGGAAAATCTTCTGAATGGTTCTTTCCTTTTGGTGCAGGGTAGAAAAGGAGGTAAGAGAGGCAGCCTGTATAGATAAAATCAAAACTGCAGTGACAGCCACCAGGAGCAGAGAGGCTCTGTGTTCAAGAAGAGGAGGGTTTTGATGGTGGTGGTAGGGTGGCCAGTCCTGATCACTCAAGCATACCCCTGCAGGCCTGTTATAGATAGCATTCAGGGTCAGCTTGATACAGCCCTGAGTCACCTGAGAGGAAAGCTTGACCACATTGCTCTGTGGGCATGTCTTGGGGGATTATCTTGATTGTTAATTGATACAGGAGGGCCTAGTCCACCATGGGTGGCACCATTCCCTGGGCAAATGGTCTTGGACTAGATGAGAAAAGAAGCTGAGCATAAACAGTAACTAAAGCATAAACAGCATTCCTCCATGGGTTCTGCTTCAAGCTTCTGCCTTGAGTTCCTGCCCTGACGTCCCTCAGTGATGGGCTGACACCAGAAAGGAAATCAGGACAGGGCCATTGGAGGAAAGAAACCAAAGATGATTTACTGGTTCATTTACCAAGGACAGAATAAGTCAGTCCAGCTGCAGGTACAACTGGCTGCCTGGATTCAAGCTCCACCTTTTGGCATTTTCTAGTTTGCACCTTAACTCCAAGCAAAGGCCCCACCATGCCCCAAGGGCAGCAATTTGGAGGGCATGCTTTGGATGGCCTAGCTCCCAGTCAATAAACACCCTGCTGGCTGGCTGTTCAATGGATCTTGGGTCTTTGCTCTCTAGAGAAATGCTTAGGTGTGATTCCCAGGAGCCTCCACCCTCCAGCCCCAACCCAGACAATGAGATCAGCTCTGTCTTGCAAACTGCTCAGTCTGCAGCCCTCTAGAGGGACACCTGTTAACCAACCCTGAGGACCACTCCTCCCTACCCAGTCATACAGTCCTGGCCACTGTCTCATTAGTCCAAAGAGCACAAGGCCCTCCTGGGGTGTTGACAGAAAACTTCACTAGAATGCCTACTTCAGAGGAGCTATCTGATTTCCTATAGAGAATGGAGCAATCCTGTGGGCCTGAGGAGCTGGGAAATTGTGGGGCCTCGAGGGCTGTTGAGGTTGGAGATGGGAGAGCCCCTGTCTGGTAGCATGAGGTGGGAGAGGTAGAGATCTCAATTTTGGGACCTCCAGCTATTGATTCTCCATCTCTGGCCAGTGACGTGGTTCTCTGAGCCTCAGTTTCTCCATCTTTGACACAGTACCAAGGAAGAACCTGTCTCGTAGGGATGGTTTGAAGGTTGAGTAAGGTGACACATCACTGTGTTCCAGGTGGTATTCAGGTACACAGTGGGAGTGTCCCACAGTCTTTCATTACCACTTTGATAGTTAATCTTGACTGCCAACTTGACAGGATCTGGAGTCAACTAAGAGACCCACCTATGGGTGGCTCCGGAAGGGTAAACTGAAGAGGGGAGGTCTTTCCTCAGAATGGGTGGCACCTTCAGGTAGTGGCCCAGATACCAAACGGGCCGAGGAAAAGCCAGTGCAGCTTGCCTGCCGGGACTTCTTGCAGGCCAGTCTACCCAGTTGTTATTGCAGCTGCCGTTGTCCTTCACTGACCTGGAGTGCAGCTTCTTTAACCTCTCAGTGTGCACCAAAGACTTGGAGCTCTGGAGGAGTCCTCCAGGCCTCCAACGACAGACTGAGGCTGCTGAGGCCACCAGCCTTGTTGCACTGAGCAACTGGCTGGTTCTCAGCCTCTCCAATGCAAGGCAACCATTGTGGGACACTCCCCATCCCCAGTTCCTATCCTGAGGCCTGTTCGTAGTACACATTGCAATATCTATATTAATTCTATCCACTGATCCTTATCCTCTGTAGCTGACATGACAGAGTACTCACTGAACACTGATCTGAAGGACTATGCTGTGCAGAAATATAGAAATGGTGGAGACACACCCATCATGCAGCCAGAGCTCTCCTCTGTTGATGACATGTCCCCTCAGTTCCGACAGTCCCCTAAGTAGCTACAAATGCTCAGTCCTAAGAGCTCCCTCATCTATGTTACTGAGAACAACAGTCAAAATCTTAATTTACAAGTTCCCTGCAATTACTGTCTTGTCTGATTTATAATTCATAGTACAATATTTATTTCTAACAGGAAATTAATTTTGGAAACTCAGTGGGTAATTAAATTAGATCGTAAAACCCTTCCGCTGGCATTGGAAGGGGTAGGGGAGTGGGTAACAGGAGACAGGCACAGAGCAGCCTGGAGAAACTCCATCTCAGGATTCCATGATCCATCTCACCTCATTCAACCTGAAGAGGATGCAGCCTGCTCAGTACTCCTGTAGACCATGAGTGTCCTGTGACCTTTCACCCCAGAGAGCAGATCAAAGAAAGGGCTCCCTCCAAGCCCAGCTTGGTGAGCCAGGGAGCTTGTTGGCACATGTATGAGGAGTCACCACACACTACTTAACAGGCATAAGGACAATGACACCCTGACCTACATCCCACTCTAGTTAACCCAGTCTACGCAGAAAGTCCTTCCCAGACATGCCCAGAGGTTTGTCTTCTGGTTGAGTCTAGATCCTGTCACACTGACAATATTAACCATCACCCAAGAGGATCATGGGGACTCAGGCAGTTGCCATCACTGTTTGTAACTTCTGGGAGCTGCATTCTGGGAGTTCCCTTCCCAACTTGCAGCCAGACCCACCAAAGTCTCATCCACTACCATCAGTTGTGATCACTCTTACATCCTTGGAGAGAGGCCCTTGAGTCTTCTGAGGATGTGTGTGTGTGTGTATGTGTGTGTGTGTGTGTGTGTGTGTGTGTGTGTGTGTATAGGTTGCACAAACCTGAAGAGCCCCCCTCCTCCCTCTCCAGCATGATTATCCTGCCCCTCACAATTAATCTGTCATTAAAGGAGAGAAAAATATTAATGGAAATGACTGTATCCCATCTGGTGTCCCTCACCATGTTTTGTCTCCAGCCACAACCTGAATGTTGGAATGGGCAAAGGGTGTGCACAGTGGAGTTTGGACAGTCAGCCGCAGGGTGGCAGATACTGAGCAGCCAGACCCAGTTCCAAACAGTGATGGCAAAGACAACTTCACCCCTGACCCCAGCCTCATCATCTGTAAAGTGAAGTTGAGAACAGTTCTTTGTAGTGCAAGTTTGTTTAGGACAGAGGAGGATATAGGTGTTGTACTAGTCATCAATGGCTGTGTAACGAAGAGGCCTCAAACTCAGAAGCCTCACTTCTCATTGGTTTGGAAATCTGGGAGTGTCTTATCTCTTCCAGGACCTTTATACTATCCTAACATCTTTGCCTCTTAGTATCTGCACACACATAGTCCCAAGGCCAGTGCCACATGTTACATCACAGGGCAGCATACCAGCCTAGCATGAAAGCATGCCCTCTGGCATACTACTGTGCAGTGACAAAGTTGGATGGGGTTTTAACAAATATAGGTTCCTCTCAGGGACCAGCTGGCCTTTGCCATCAGCTTCTCTTGCAACCACAGGCAGGAACTGGGCTAAGTGTGATTGACTTTCAAGGTATTTTCCTACTTCAAAGCAGGTTGAGGACTGTCCCCAACCACCTGCTTATCTGGGGCCAAGATGCCTGTAAGGGCTCTTGGTCACTCACTTGTCTCACCAAGTGATAAGTGTTTTTGGATCCCTTGTAGTAGATTTCTCCACCAACACAATAAACCAGATCAAGCTGAATTAAAGGTCCAGATTTAATGAGCAAGCGCCCCTGGGTGACTCTCAAGCCCCCCAGACGTGAGGCAGGGGAGGGAGGAGGAGAAGTCACATGGCGGTCATTGGAGCTTAAATACCCTGTAGGACATCTTACATCCTACAGGACATCTCCTTTAGGAGCAGCTCTGGGGGAGGAGCTGCCACTTGCTGGGCTTTCTGAGGACAGGGTTTGGAATGGGGGTGGAGGTAAGGCCAAGGGGAGCTTCCAACTGAACACCAAGGACTCCCCATGCATGCTTCCAGTCCTTCAAGAAATCCTGGCATTGCCTCCTAAACAACCTTCTTATTCTCAAGTTCTCATCTGCAGGGCCCACTTCTGGGCCTGTCCAGAGAGCTCTGGATCCCAAACACACAAGCCAGAGGCTTTGCTAATGGATTGCGTCACACACACCCGTGTACACACGTAGCACCTGGTGCCCACAGGATGCTGCCCCTCCACAGGTACTTTTCTCCAGGTAAGTGAGGTTCTGCCCGCCACTATTTCCTTCAGTTCCCAGTGGCTTGCGACATCATAGGTATCTGAGATGCAGCCAAGTGTTTCTGAGTGGTAAACTGAGGTCATTTGGGCTAATATCTGCTTGGTTCAAGGAAAGGAGACCTTTCTCTTCCGTTTTGCCCCCACCCCCACCACAAGATAACCAGTCACTGCTAGGGGCATCCCTCTCCCACTAGCTCCCTGGCTGGCCCCCACCCGAGCCCATCTGCTCTGCATATGTAAGCATTGTCAAATTGTTTGAATAAATTGTCACTCTGATTAAAATGTTTATGTCTGCAGGATGACTCGTTTCTGCTAAATTGTACTAAATAGTCTCACATTTGCTGCACAGATTTGACATCTGTGTCTGGTTTCTCTGCTCATGGCCAGACTGAAGGCCCGTTTCTCCCAGGAACCCCTGCCATCTCTCTCCAGAAGCCACCAAAGCTGAGCCCATGTGGATGGGAGGGAAGAGCAATACTAAGTGTTTTGCCATCTTGCCCTTCAAGGGTAATCTCTCTGTCTCTGTCTTTCTCTGTGTGACACTGTCTTAGTCAGAGTTTCTATTGCTGTGAAGAAATACCAGGACCAGGACAACTCTTAAAAAGGAAAACATTTAATTGGAGTGGCTTACAGTTCAGAGGCTCAGTGCATTATCATCATGGTGGGACATGGTGGTGTACAGGCAGCCATGATGCTGGAAAAGGAGCTGAGAGTTCTACATTTTGATCCACAGGCAATAGGAAGCAACTGTCTCACTAAGCATAGCTTGAGCACAGGAGACCTCAAAGTCCACCCCCACAGTAACACACTTCTTCCAACAAGACCACACCTGCTCCAATAAGGCCACATCTCCTAATAGTGCCACCCCCTTTGGGGGCTGTTTTCTTTCAAACCACCACACAAAGATGCAGACAAACACAGACACAGACAAACACATAGACACAGACACACAGACACAGACACACAGACACACAGACACACAGACACACACACACACACACACACACACACACACACACACATGCACGTGTGTGGTTAGTTTTTCTGGGATCCCAACTAGATAGCTAGACTCTCAGCATCTTCTTGAAGCTAGTCAGTATTTAGTATCTCCCAATGAGACAGTAGATAAAAAGGTGTTCTGAAATAGAGACACACACACTGACTATAAATGTAACAGAATAAAGCACTCACACTTCCACAAGATACCAAACTCTCTGAGGTAATTATTTCTATACAAGGCGAATGGGTGGACAGATGGCAGGTGGATATGCGGATGGATACACAGAAGAATCCATGGATAATGGAAGGATAAACATGATATATGGAAGGGAGGGAAGGAAGAGAAACAGGCAGGTAGGAAGGAGGGAGGAAGGGAAGACTATTTGGAAAGAAGAATGGATTGATGTGTGTGTGTGTGTGTGTGTGTGTGTGTAATGATGAACTGAAGGAAGAATGGATGGATACATTACAAAAGGAAAGGTGGATGGATGATGAACAGATGCATGGAAGGAAGGATGCATGGGTGACAGGATTCATGAGTATTTTCTTTTTATTTATTGGAAGGTATCCTCCTCCTCCATCCTCACAGATGTCCACTCTTCACTTCTCTCTCTCCTTATTGGACCTGCCCTGTAAAGTTTTTGTTTTACTGTGTTTCCCCAATTGCATACATGTATGTGCATACTTGCATTCATGCACACTCTTCCATTCAGCTTGTCTCACTGAAGACACATCATGCAAATAACAAGGCAGCAAAAGATTGTATTCAGATGTGTGTGTGTGTCTTCAGGTCTTTGCACAATAACCTGGAAACATCTGTTCCCAATTGAGATCACCAGCAGCATTCCGATGCCCCTTCTCTCTGTGTGAGCTCACACAAGCCTGTGGGTCAATCCACTGCCTTTCAAATAAACATTTCAGACATAAAGATGCATTTGGATTTGAGATACAGTCGGCCTCAAATGCTGCAGGGACCCTCTTGTGTTTGACCTGTCCCCTAATTACCATCTCTACACACGGAGTCAACCCATCCTCTGAGAAGACTTAACGACATTTCTGGGATGTTCCGAAATGGATCAAAGGCTCAGGGGCTGGGACCCAGATTTACCATCTATCCCCTCAGAGCCCATCAGTCATCAGAAATGTAGAAGTGACTTTCAAGCCACCGGTTCAAGTCCTGCCCGCAGGTCTGACTCTGCACTTCATCCTATCAGCTGTCTTTCTGCTGCTTGTGCTTCTAGCCTGCTATCCACCACTCCCTCCTAGCTGGATCCACCTCATCCCTCTGCTCCTCCCTCCAACCTCTGCAGGGCATTTCCCAGAGATGTCATGGCCATGAAGGCGCTATAGGCCCCTCTGTGGTTCCCACTGCTTGTGGGGTAGAACACACGCCCTTGAGACCTCTGCGTTGGTCTAGCCTCTACCTCCTCCTCCAGCCTCTTGTCCTCGCACAGACTGGACCAGGGAAAGGAGAGTACCACCAAGGAACCAAGACCAACGCTTTAAAGCAAAGCTAAAAAAAAATAAAAATCCTTCCAAAAATATATAATTTTGAAATTTTAGGTTAAAATGGCCTCTTCCCCGTATTTATGTGTTGCTTCTAACTTATCTCTGTGTACCCAGTGCTGTCCAGACTCCCCCTGCCTATCGGCATGAATATTTTGTTTTTACTTTACTTTCCATTGTAAATATTACTTTAACATCATCTTGATCTCTGACTGTTCCTCAACACCCTTACATTTTGGAGTGAAAGGCAAATATCTTATTTCCTACCCCCAGTCCTTGCTTTTGGGGTCCTGGCCACACAGGCATTTCCCAGAGTCTCCTACTTGTCACGGCCTCTTCAGCTTTGGGGGGTTCATCCAGGCATACTGCTCCAGGTAGCTAACCCCTGTGTTTTGTGCTACAGGGAACATATGCATCAGGGCTGTATAGCTAGGCTCCTGGCAATGCTCGCCACAGACCAAGCTCTAGTCCCTCAGCACCTCTGGCTTGACTGAGACATGCTGGCTTGCTTCTCTCTTCCCTAGACTGAGCGGGACAGGTAGGCTGGGACCACAGGGTGACAGGCACATGGAATATTGAATGAATAGACAAGCGAATGAGCAAATGAATAATAAATGGATAACTGAGTGAGATGGTGAATGGATGGATTAGTGAAAAAGGGAGTAAATAATGATTGAGTTGATGAATGAATTAGTGAATGAGCAAATGAATGAATGGATAACTGAGTGAGCTGGTGAATGGATGGATTAGTGAAAAGCTGAGTAAATAATGATTGAGCTGATGAACAAATTAGTGAATGAGCAAGTAAGTAAATGACTAAGTTAGTGGTGAATGAAAAATAGTGAATGAAAGAATGAGTGAGTGAATGGATGAATGGGGAGCACTGTTAGGACTCAGGTTTTTAGCAAGGAACTTTAGTGTTGCCTGTGAGCTGGTAATAATCACCCAGAAACATTAAAATGACAGACAAAACAAAAACAAAAACAAAAAAAACCAAAACAAAAGCAAAACAAACAAACAAACAAACAAAAAAAAAAAACGGTGGAAGTGGGGTGGCAGTCGCAGTGAAGAGACAAGGCCATACAGCCAGAAAGGTGACCCAGAAATAAAGTAGGACAATTACAGAGACGGCCCTGGTGATAGGGGAATCCTGATCTTGAAGCCTCTGTTGGTGATAGGGATATGTCCCAAATGAACATTCCCCTATCATTTTCCATTGTCCCTGAGGTTTTGTGAATATTTTCTTTTTATTTATTGGAAGGTATCCATGAGCTCAGAAGCCCTCCTCCTCCATCCTCAGATGTCCACTCTTCACTTCTCTCTCTCCTTATTGGACCTGCCCTGTAAAGTTTTTATTTTACTGTGTTTCCCCAATTGCACACATGCATGTGCACACTCACACTCACACTCATGCATACCCTTCCACTCTGCCTGTCTCATTCTGGTGAAGCAACCCAGCCTGAACTGGCAGCTCTGGGATCTGTGGTGGCAAAGGTGTTTTCTCCATGGTGGCATCACCCTCTCTCCAGGAGATTTGCACCAGGAATCCCAGGGATGTCAGAACTCAATCAAGAGTGATGATATTTCTGGTCTTACCATGAAGACTTTGCAATCCTCTGCATCACTGAGTGGTCAGCTGATGGGGCTGTGGCCCTTTGCTCACTTCAACATTCTCCTACATGTGTCCGTGTTGCTGTAACTCTACTGACCAATGTCTGGAGCAGTATCTGAGGCGGACATTCCACAGTCCTGGCATCTCCATCACCCTGGAGTCTCCATTGGAACTTAGATTTCAACTTCACAGTGTCAGCAATGGCCTCTCAGGGCCTCCTTGCTGAAGTTCAGGTCCTGTCTCACTTCACCTGGCTCAATGGCTCTCTGGAACCATAAAGGAAGACCTCATGACTCTCCATCTTTCATCTTTCATGCCTCCAAAACTAAGTACCATTCAGATGATGCTGCCAAGCTCTAGGCGGAGCTTGAACCCTTGGACCACAGCAGGTTGACATTGGGAGCTTTGTTGTTGCAGCAGGGAACCCCTTGAGCTGTGTTCTTAGTCTGTTCTCTCTCTTTTGCAAACACATTTGCATTTTGACAGCTTGGGGCCTTTCCTTCCCTGGGGCATCTTGCCCCGGGGTACCTTTCCTACTATGCAGTGCATGGATTCTTCTTTAATAATCACAGTCTCTTTTTCAGCAACTGTTGGCCTCACTGTAAACTTGCCCTTTTCTTTGGTAGTATCAGCTCACAGCCTGGGTGGTCTTCAGTCTTGAGCTGTTCTCCACCAAGCAAATTAATCTATTACCTTTAAAATCAATCCAACTTGACTTCTTAGGACACAGGCAGAATGCATCTGGGTTCTTTGCTGGAACGTTACAATAATAGTCCCTAGTTTAGCTGTTGATAGAGTCCTTGTTTGCCTCTGAAACCTCATGATCCAGGCCTCCATTGTCCCCATTTCCCTCAGCATTCTTGAAGTCCAGGCTCCCACCAACCATCATGATGCAGTCGGTTCTGTTTGCTGTATTTAAGGACTTTCCCAGCCTGAAGTCCCAAGCTCTTCCACATTCCTCGAACCAGCTCCAAGGCCTTAAGAACCCTGTAGTCCGGTTATCACAGCAGGGACCACACTTCATAGTATCAGTTTCCTGTGTTAGTTTCTTTTTTGTTACTATGGCAAACACCTGACAACAAACTTACAGAAAACGGGTCCGTTCAGCTTGATTTGAAGACACAGTCTACCATGGTGTGGAAGGCAGGACAGCAGCACCACCAGGAAGCAGAGAACAATGAGTGTGGCACTCGCTTTGCTTTCTTCTTTTTGTGCAATTTGACATCCCAGCCCATGGAGTGGTGTTGCTCCACCCACAGTTAGAAGTGGATGTTCCTGTCTCAACTAACCCAGTTGTCTTTGAGTTTTATTGCTGTCAAGAGACACCATGATCACAGCAAGATTTATACAGGAAGACATTTAATTGAGGTAGATTGCTTACAGTCCATTATCATCATGGTGGGGAGCATGGTGGCATGCAGGCAGACATGGTGCTGGAGAAGGAGCTGAGAGTTCTACATCTGGATCCACAGGTGACAGGAAAACACAATGAGCCAGTAGGCCTGGCTTGAGCTTCTGAAACCTCAGAGTCTGTCCCCAGCGAGACACTTTCTCTGATAAGGCCACACCTCCTAAAAATGCCACTCCCTATGGACCTATGGGGGCCATTTTTATTCAAACCACCACAGTCAACTCCCTGGTGCCCACAGGCTTGTAGCCATGTCACAATGCAAAATGCATTTAATGCAACTTCAAAAGTCCCCATAGTCTATCACAGTCTCAACAATGTTTAAAAATCCAAGTCCAAAGTCTCCTGAGATTCATGCAATGCCTTAACTGTAATCCCCTATAAAGTCAAAATGAAAAGCAGATCACATGCTTCCAACATATAATGGCAAAGGATATACATTACCATTCCAAAACGGAGAAAAGGAGCAGAGTGAGGAAATACAGGACCAAAGTAAGACTGAAAACCAGCTGAGCAAACTTCAAACTCTACATCTCCTTGTTTGATGTCAAAATGCTCTTCAGATCTCCAACTTCTTTCAGCTTTGTTGACTGCAACACACTTCTTTTTTTTTGGGGGGGGGGGGCTGGTTCCACACCAGGTCTGCAGCTTTCCTCGGCAGTTATCCTACGGCTCTTGGCATCTCCAACATCTTGGGGTCTCCAAGGCAATCCAGGCTTCACCTGCACAGCTTCACACAATGGCCTCTCTAGGCCTCCATGCAGGAACACCCCTGACACATGCCTGGCCCCAGCAGCTTTCCTTAGTCATAGATGAAGTTTCCATAATCCCTTTCTTGTATCCTTGACTCTAAAGCCAGAACCATGTGACTGAAGCAGCCAAGTTCTGCTGCTTGCTGGAGCCAGAACATGAACCCCTCCCTCAATTACATCTTTACCAGCTTTCAATGGTATCCTTCACTGTGTAAGCCTGGCTGTCCTGGAACTCCCTCTGTAGACCTAGGTGGTCTCAAACTCAGAAATCCCCCTACCTTTGCCTCAGGAATATCAGGATTAAAGACATGCACCACCATATCCAGCTCTAAGCTTTTCTTTAATTCATTTTCACAAGTTGGAATCTTAGCTGGGTGGGGTCTTGGCCTAAGGTCAGCACTTCCTTTATTCCATTTAACAACAGGCTTTTCTTTAATCTGTTTATCTCCTTAAGTATAGGACTTGGCTCCATTTCACTTCCTGGTACCCCCTTTTCTCCTTGAACTGTACATTTTATGTTTTCCTTTGCTCAGCTTGTTCTTTTCCAGTATAGATCTTCATAAGAGTGAATACTAATAACCACATGACAGAGTCAATACTAGGATGTTTTGAAATTTCCTCTGCCAATGCAATTAATCCAAAACTCTTCACTTTAGCCTCAGGTAGATTTTTTAAAGGGCAAAAAAGCAGCCACTTTCATTATCAAAAGATCACAAGAATGGTCTCTAGGCCACATAGAAATATTCTTCTCATCTGAAACTGTGTGGGAGCTCCACCTCAACCCCTGGCACCCTGGCATCCATATACCCAAGAGTCTGGAATGTTCTGGTGGAATATCTACCTCAACTTCCCTCCCCCATCTCTTTCCCCAAACCTACCCCTTCCAAGCCTGCCAAATACAGCTCCTCCCCCAGAGAGGCTCAAGACCAGTCCCATAGGGTATATAAGCTGTATCTCAGAAAACAGACACATGGTTTTCAGGTTTCTCATCCTTGTCTCCTCTCTTGAGGGCTGGAGAATCACCCAGGAACACTTTACCTATTAAACTGGGCTTTTTCTAATTCTGTCTGATTTGGTCTGATTTGGATTGCTGCATCGGCAGATAGGCTTATGGGGTGCAAAAAACTTATCAACTTATCAGAAACCTCTTGAGTGTGTGTGGGGGCATGTTAAAATCACCCTGAGCATGTCTGTCTTCCATGCTGCAACCAGTAGGGCTCATTAAGCCCCACTGAAAGCATTCAACTGCTTTTCTATGCCAACATTCCTCTAAACAAAAGCATGGTTGGGCCTATCACAGAAATATCCCAGTCTTTGGTGCCAATTTCTGCCTTAGGGTTTCTATTTCTGTGAAGAGACACCATGGCCACAGCAACTTTTATAAAGGAAAAAATTTAATTGGGGCTGGCTTACAGTTCAGAGGTGCAGTCCATTATCATCATGGCAGAAAGTACAGCCACGTGGTGCTGGCAGACATGGTGCGGGAGAAGGAGCTGAGAGTTCTGCATCTGGAGCCACAGACAGCAGTGAGCCAGTAAGGCTGGCTTGAGCTTCTACCCCCAGTGACACCCTGTGACACACACCTCCCAATAGTGCCACTCCTTATGGTCCTTCAGGAGCCATTTTTATTCAAACCTCCACACCAATCTAATCTGGAAACTCCCTCACAATCATGCTCAGAGGTTCAGCTCATAGGGGACTGAGGTCCTGTCAATATTAACAATATTAACTGTCTCACTTGAGAATCCTGTACCCTTTGCTCTTTGGTATCCACCTACACTAAGTCATCCACACATATACTGTTTTCTCTGCCTCCAGGCCATTTCTTCTGACTGTCAGATCAATCAGGACATTCTGTGGGGTTCTGAAAAGACTCCTTTTAGGTCCTGTGCCTGAAGGGGAAGTAGGTCCCATGCTTAGCCTGCTCTCCCAGGAAGGACTGATTTCAACACAACCTCATATCCAATTGCCCCCTGAAGTCAAGTGGTCCCATCATTATGACCTCAGAAAGCTATGGCTAGTGAATGATGCTGGAGAAGGAAGCCAGCAGGTCCAGGCTACACAGTCTGCTACAGACACATCCACATAAATATGGCCTCCACCTGAAGACCCTGATACCATTGAAGCACAAAAGCCATACCAGTCACTGATACTACATGTAGTCAGCACAGAGGAAAGCGCACAGCCATTCAGCTCCAAAGCTGGACTTGATCTGTCTCAGGAGTCACATGCTATCCACATGTGCTGGCTCCATGTGGATTTTTCCTAGTGTCCATCTTCCTGGCATGGCTCCCTTAAGCTATTCCAGTGAACCAGACAGGCCATGGGAACTAAAGAAAGCAGGGCCTTCTTCAAAACTCATTTAATGAGGGAAAAATAAGTTCTCCAAAACTTCTTCCTTTGCATTTTCTTGTGATATTTTTAAATTAAAACTAATAATCAAACAGGGAGAGGGAATGGTACACATGTATGAATATATATCATTATCAATGAATGCATCATACATATATGTGTATATATATGTATGTGTGCTGTGAGTATATATGGCAATTTATTGATACATGTATGTATCAGTATGTATGCTTATGTATAAATACAAAATGTAAGGCACATGCATAAGATTTAACAACTTGGAAGTACATTGCACACTTTTCCAATGAGGTTGGTGGGAGCAAACTTACCTTGGAAGATGTATTGGCTGGTTTTGTGTGTCAATTCGACACAAGCTAGAGTCACCAGAGAGGAAGGAGCCTCAGTTGAGGAAGTGCCTCCATGAGATCCAGCTGTAAGGCATTTTCTCAATTAGTGATCAATAGGGAAGGGTCCAACCCATTGTGGGTGGTTCCATCCCTGGGCTGGAAAGCAGGCTGAGTAAGCCATGAGAGCAAGCCAATCAGCAGCACCCCTCCATGGCCTTTACATCAGCTCTTGCCTCTGGGTTTCTACCCTGCTTGATTTCCTGTCCTGACTTCCTTCAGTGATGAACAGTGGTGTGGAAGTGTGAGCCAAGTTAACCCTTTCCTCCCCAGCTTGCATTTCGGTCATGATGTTCCATCACAGCAGTAGAAACCCGACTAAGACAGAAGGACAGGGACCACAGGACTCTCCCTCTGCAGAGGGTTATTCACCATGGCTGTGGACCAGTCCACAGTTAGTCATGTTTGCAGGCTGCCTTGCTGAGCATAGGAGCAGCAGTCGAGGCCCAGTCCTCCAGTGTCAGCCCTCAGCTGCCTGTCCTCACCCACTAACCTCTGTGAGGGCTTTGGGCAGGCAGGTGGTTCTGTCTTCAAGACACTGGAAAAAGACAAGCCTTGGGACCAGCTGCCATGCTCAGTCGTGGACAGTCTGTCCTGTGAACCCAAGTTTGGAGGTAATCAGTTATTACTAGTCGCTGAGAGACCATCCCAAAGTGGCTAATCAGAGGGTTTAAACCAACAGCACTCAGTGCTGAATGATGATGGGAGGAAGGGTGGACTCGGTCTCCACACCATGGAACCTACAGGAGGAGGGACGTGCGTGTGTGTGTGTGTGTGTGTGTGTGTGTGTGTGTGTGTGTGTGTATGCATGTGTATTTATGTGAGTGTATGTATGAGTGTGTGTGTACCTGCATGTGCATATGTATGCATTTATGTATGTGTGTGTATGAAGGTGTGACATGTGCATATGTGTACATATGTGCATGTACGTGTTCACGTATGTGTGCACATGCATGTGCATGTTTGTATGCATAAAAATACATAAACACTCAGCTACTCAATTTAACAATTCCATTCTTGCAAACTATACTAAGAAAGTAGCCAGGAAATGAAAACAGGTTGCTAACAACATACATTAATCATGGCAGTCTTTGATTTTCTAAAAAATTAAACTCTACAAAAATGATGAAGTGAATTATAGGATGTCCAGAAAGTGAGACATTTGTACAACCATCAAGACTGGTGCCCACAAACTAATTTTAATAAGGGAATTGACAGCCTGGGGCAGAATGCCAAGTGAGCAACACAAGTCACAGGGGTGAAGTCCACCTCATAACAAGTAAGACTCGGGGCTCCCGGAGCCTCTGTCCCCTTCTTCACACCCTTGCTGCCTGTCCCTTGGTGGTTTTAAATTAGCTTGGAGCTAGGTGTGGTGGCTCACTTCTGTCATCCCAGCAACACTGTGTGTGATACTCCCAGTGAGATCTGGTCCCCGCCCTGTCCCACAGCTTCCACTGAAGACACTGTGAGACATGGAGCTTCCCTCGAACCCGTGGACCTAACCAGAGTCAACACTGGTTCCCACCCTGGGTCCCCAACTTCTACTGAAGCTGCTCTGATTGTCTCAGGAAGACCCAGCTCACTGCAGGCGGCACCATTCCTTAAGCCTGAACTACATAAGACAGGAGAATGATAGATGAGCGCAAGCCAGGACAGCTTGTTCTCTCTTCTCCTAAGTGGGGACATGATGTGACAGGCTGCTTGAGTTCCTGCCGTGGCTTCCCCAGAACGACAGACTGTAGTTTAGAATTAGAAGTCAAATAAGCATTGGCCTCCCTTAAGCGACTTGGCGTCAGGGTGTTCTACAGGGACAGGGCAGCCATTTTGCTCTCATGAGAATGAAAATTACACCGTAGGAATGGAGTGTCTGGGTCCGAATAATACTGTATTGCCCACTTCTGGATTCCATGTTACACTAGGGACTGTGAATCTGGGCTGCAGCTGAGTGCCTGGTGCTCACAGGACAGCAGAATCCTAACAGCACACACTCCTAACAGGCTCTCTCTGTCTCTGTCTCTGTCTGTCTCTCTCTGTCTGTCTGTCTCTCTCTCGGATCAATCTGTGTCCCTGGGGAATCATAGCTAATCTCAGCTGAGCAATGCACTGGGACCTTTTCCTGAGAAACAACTCTGCCTGCCTCCTAAACACATTTTAAAAAATGAGACCAGACCTTCTCTGGTTGCAGGCACTTTGGGGTGACCATTCAGACATGGTCAAGCCCAGAAACCACACCACACACAACCAACCCTGAAAATGGCAGAGCAGCGGCACCAAGAAACCCAGGTCACAAAGATACGAATCTCTCAGGAGGGTCGACCCCAAGTTCCTGAGGAACATGCGCTCTTCCAAGAAGCACAGCAATAAAGGTCTGAAGAGAGGGCAGGCAAACAGTGCGAAGGCAGTGGGTGTGCATGCAGAGGCCGTTAGGCCCCTGTGAAGCCCGAGGTGGTTAAGCCCAAGACGCCAAAGGGCCCTGGCCACAGCTCAGCTAACTTGCTTTCATCACTCACCCCAAGTTTGGGAAGGGCATTAGAAGCTACATGGCCAAAGGTAGTGGGCTCTGCCAGCCAAGGCCCAAGGATTAAACCAAGGCAGAGGCCTCGGCTCCAGCTCATGCCCCCAAAGGTGCCCAGGCCCCTGTGAAGGCCCCATAGAAAAGGTTTCTGTCTGCCAATGTGAACACAGACAGACTGCTGTGACACACCTACACAGTATTTACAGGCGATCAGTGCTCTATGCTGTTTTCACAAATAAACCTGGGTCAAGATCTGTTTTCAAAAAAAGAGACGAGAGTATGTGGTTCCATTGGTACTTGCCTAGTGTTGGTGAGGTTCTGGGTTAACAGCTCCTCATAAACCAGGTGTGGTGATTCACTTCTGTAATTTCAGCATTGGGGCCAGGGGGATCAGGAGTTCAAGGCATCCTAAGCTACATATTCACTTTGAGGCTAGCCTGGTCCATGAGATCTTTAAACAAAACAAAACGTGGAGGTCTGGAGAGATGGCTCAGCAGTTAAGAGCATTCACTGCTCTTGCAGAGAGGACCCACAGCTGCCTGTAACTCCAGCTCCAAGGACTAGACTATGCGGTCCTTGCAGGCACTTACACTCATATGTGCATGCCTACACACAGACACATACATATACAGTTAAACATTTTTTAAATCTTTTTGAAAAATGAGACTAGACAGAAAACAGAATCTAGCTTCTAGCAGTCGATGCATACTAACTACATGTCATGGCTGTTCACATACCTAACACATCTGCTTGGGGTGGTAACCACCACACAGTTCAGAACCTGCTACTCTACATACACCTGTGTACTGACACCTTTTCCTGCCATCAGATTGGCTCTGACAATAAAAATAGTAAATAAGTTTATGAGCTGATTACTTTCTCATTACGTCTATTTGTTCCTCTAGACCCATGCCGCTCCAACGCTTACCCCTGAGTACTCACCCAAAGACATCAGAATGAATACTTCTGTAACACAAATCTTAAAAGTTCTTATTAATAAAAACAAACCCAGGAGCCAGATATTGGGGTGAATGCTGGAAGATCAGAGAACACAAGCCACAGCTTCCTCACCTCAACAATCTTCTTCAGCCAATCCCGTTTCCTCAGACTGGAAGCCTCTGAGTCCTCATCCAGAATGAGTCTCAGCTGAACTGCTACTGCTCAAAAGCCTAAAAGCTTAACAGGCTCTAGTTCCTGGTCCTCATGCCTTATATACCTCTCTGCGTCCTGCCGTCACTTTCTGGGATTAAGGGCATGTGTCATCATGCCTGGCTGTTTCCAGTGTGGCTTTGAACTCATAGAGATCCAGATGGATCTCTGCCTCCAGAATGCTAGGATTAAAGGTGCATGTGCCATCATTTTCTGGCCTCTAGTGGCTGTTCTGTTCTCTGACCTGAGATAAGTTTATTAGGGTGCACAATATATTAGGGAACACAATATCACCACACACTTCTCTTTCTAATACACATCTGGAAATACAATAGGGCCTCTGACCAGACATTTCCATACACAGCTCTCTAGGATGTCCAAGAGGACATGTGGAGTCAGCTGTTCCCAGGTGTTACCCACGTGACCAGTGCACACTTCTCCACAAGGCTGGAGAGATGCTGGAACTCATGCTGAAGCTCCAGCCCAGGACCCCCAGATGCCCTTGCCTCTCTCTGCTCTGAAGCCCTGTGGTGCAGAGAGCCTTCCTCCAGGAGTGGCCGGGAACTGAAAGTGACTCCTGGAGGTAGATTGCTGCTGCAACACACTGATCACAGCACTACTGGGTCCTTAGTGTCTCCCTTATACACGATCTGAGGCCTGTGGGATGGCTCAGCAGGTACAGGTTCTTGCTGAGTTCCATTTCTGGAATCCACGTAAAGGTAGAAGGTAAGAACTCAGTTAAGTTGCCTTCTAGCTTCCAGACTCACACCGTGGTACACACATGTACACACATACACACATACGCACATACACACACATACACACATACCATCATTTGCACACACACCCCATGCACACACATACACACTATGCACAGGCACACACAAATACAGTCACAACAACAACAGAAACTAATAAAAAGGCTGATCTGGAGAGGTCTCTGCTGGCACTGCCACAGAGCTCCTGGTACCAGCCAATCCTACTTGGCCCTGCCACACCCGAGGTCAACCTGTCCTCAGGCTAACTGTTCCGGGGTCAGGAGCTCCCAGGCCATATGACTAGGTTGCTCAAGAGCAGTTAGAAATACAGAACAGTATTTAAATCTTTCCAACTTTTTAAATGTGGGTCATTTCTTCAAAACTCAGACACTGGGAGGTGGATATAAAAGCCTGCACATGGTAATGTGCCCGCGGCTGGAACCACACGTGGTTATGCCCCTGCCCGCCTGTCTAGTTAGGAGAAGACCGGGCCACAGGGACAAGGCATTATGGTAATGGCCTCTTTGCTTAACATCGGCTGGCCGAACTACGCTTTAGGCACAAATGAGACAAATTAAGGGCACTCAGCTGAGAAGGACAGGGTTTTTTTTCTCCCTGTTAAGGAGCTGAGCAAGAGAGTCATTAACTGCTCAGGGCTACTGGAAGGAAGGGTGGGGGAGGCCCCCAAACCCAGGAGGCTCCCAGAGCCTATGACCTGATTCTGTCCCAGCCTTGTCTTCATTGCTGGATGAGGGGAGTAAGAATCATGTTTTCTCCAGCCCCACAGAGCAGTGACAAGACCAAGGTGAGTGGGAGGTGGAATAATAATAATAGTTTATTATTATTATTATTATTATTATTATTATTATTATTATTATTGTCTCCCTGCTAGCCAAGACTGCAGATCCAAGTCTTAACTGCAAAGACCAGCTTGGCTGCTCTCATTGGTGTGGGTGCTGGCACCAACTCTTTACCAGTGTGTACCAACTCCTGACGCCATGGGCCACCCCCCTCACCTTGCATATAATGGCACAGTCTTTGGGCAGTATGGCATCATTTGAATACTCAACATCGCACATCTGGAGGTCTCCATTCTGGGTAGCCAGGGTGGCTGGCCACCCAGCAAAGCATACTTTGAAGCCCTGCTGGACTGCAGTGGAGGTGTAGCTAAGCAAGTTAAAGCTCAGTGCATCAGCAAGACTCTGACTCCAGGGAGAGGAGGGGGCTGGCTGCCAATGAGAGTCCCGGATGCTGCTGGGCGCCCTCCATGCTCAACATGTGGGCCCCAGGCCAGCTGTATGGCACCACCCAGAGCTTGTTGGAGATGCTCTGACCTACTGGGTTTGGCCCTGAGCTTTGAGGAGCTCCTTCAGCAAGCCATGTCACCCGAAGACTTGAGGTCACTGCCTACACGTCTTCCTGGCTCTCCTGGTGAAAAGGCAGAATGAGACTCCAGAAAGTCCGGATTTTGAGTTGATGGAGAAGTCTCACTCCACTTTAGTCTCTCTGGAAGCTACAGTCTCTCTAACCCACGGCAGGTGTGCACTCTGTCTGCCAGGACTCCATAACACAAATAAGTGCCACATCCTGTGTTCTACATTCTTTGACACTGCAAGTTCCTGAGGAACAGAGAAAGTCTATTGTAAATGGAAGTTTTTGTCCCACCAGCAACTCCCAAATACCCAGTAGCCACTTCCCAAATAATTGTTTCAGAGGCTTAATATTACTTATAAATGCTCAAATGGTAGCTCAGGCTTATTACTGACTAGCTCTTGCATTTACATTAACCCATAATTCTTATCTCTGTTTATCCATGTGGCTTGGTACCTTTTCTCAGTATGACATCCTCATCTTGCTTCCTCTGCATCTGCTGGTGACTCCTGACTCCACCCTTCTCCTTCCCAGCATTCTCAGTTTTCCCACCTTTCTGCCCAGCTACCCACCTGTTAGTGCTTTATTAAACCAATTCAAGTGACAAATCTTTACAGTGTACAAGAGGATCATTCCACAGCAAGAGGATTATTCTTAGAACCTGTACTACCTAGGTTTTCTGAACTCTTCCAGATAAAATTCAGACAATTTACTGTTCACTAGAATCCTGTAGGCTGCAAATAGCAGAGTCCCTGGTCACACTAACATCCTGAACAAATGTTGCTTACTGTCTGGGGCATGGGTTGACAACACTGCAGGGACAGTGGCCTCATCTCCAGGGTTTTGATCTTTCATCACCCTGTTGGTGGCCCCATGAGCTGGGAGCATGTTGTCAGTGTTTTTTTCTGCTATGAAGGGGACTGAGGGGAAAAGTAAAGGCCAAGAACGTGACCTTTTTCAGGAGAGCAAAATATTTCTCACAGGCTGTCCATGACTTCAATTTGCATCTCCTTGTGTCTACCAGAGAGGAATGTGATGAGTTGAGACAATTAGTGGCCCATTGCCTTGAGCCAGGGCTACCTACCTGATGCCCAGATGGGTTCAGGCAGGTCTTCCCACTAGGGTTCAGCTGAAGGCTTATACTTCAAACCTCTCTCTTAAGAAGAAAAACCTTGTCGGGTGGTGGCGGCACACTCCCTTAATCCCAGCACTCGGGGAACAGAGGCAGACAGATCTCTGTGAGTTCAAGGCCAACCTGATCTACAGAGTGAGTTCCAGGGTAGGGTTTAAAGTTACACAGAGAAACTCTGTCTCTAAAAACCAAAGAAGAAGAAGGAGGAGGAGGAAAAGGAAGAGGAGGAAGAAGAGGAGGAGGAGGAGGAGGAGGAGGAGGAGGAGGAGGAGGAGGAGAACAACAACAATCTTTAGAGGTCGTCAACACAACCGGCCCCAGGGCCCCGGGTGCAGAGTAGGTAACCTGAAACTGGACTAAGTTGAAAAGTGTGGGTGTCCCTAGTGGCCAGGAGCCTTGTTGGAGTCAATGAATCAGAGCCCCTTGTCCCCAAGTATTGTGGATTGTGTCTGAGATTCCTCCACCGGCTCATGAATTGGTACACTTGGCTTGCAGTTGGTGGCGCTGTTTCGGGTGACTGAGGTTGGGAAGAGATGGGGCCTAGATGGAAAAGTACATCACTTGTGGGGGTAAGGCATGAGGGTTTAGTCCTGTCTCTTCCAGTCCAGATCTCTGCTTCCTGCTTGACAGAGATGTAGAAGCCTCAGGTGGACGACAAGCTCCCCCTGCCACAGGCCTGATGTGTGTGTGTGTGTGTGTGTGTGTGTGTGTGTGTGTGTGTGTGTGTGTGGTGTCTGTGTCTATGTGGGGGGTATGCATGTGTGTAGGGAGTGTGTGTGTCTGTGTGGGGGTGTGTAGTGTGTATTATAGGGTGTGTGTCTATATGTGTCTGTATCTCTTTGTATGTGGTGTGTATGTGTGTAGGGTGTATGTGTCCATGGGTCTCTCTGTGTGGGATGTGTATGTGTGCAGTGTATGTGTGGGGGGCATGCATACATACAGTGTGTAGTGTGGCATGTGTGTAGATGTGTTGGTGCTCAGCTGTGTGTGCAGGTGTGGGTGTTTGTGTATGGATACTCATGAGCATTTAGAGAGCAGAGGTCACCTAAGGCTTGCCCCTCAGGAGCTGTCCATCTACCTTGTCTTGAGACAGGATCTCTATCTCTCTGATACTTGAGGTATGCTGACTTGACTAGACTGGCTGGCCATTATGCCCCGTGGATTCCCCTTTCTCAGCCTCCCTGCACAAAGATTACAGATGTATACGGTTGCACTGGGCTTTATACATGGGTGCTGGGGATCTGAACTCAGGTCCTCCTGCTTATTGCAGCCAACACTTCACCAATGGTACCATCCCCTCAGCCCCACAATGATCCATCTTCAAACTGTAGCAAGGTTTCAGAGAACTAGAGCAAAGCCACAGAGCACAAGTCTGAAGTTTCAGTTCTGTGGGCTAGCTTTTGGAATGTGACCAGAAGTGGTCAGAGGCTGACAAACCAGCTGGCTCACTTAAGGTGGACCACATAAAACAAAAGCACAAAATGAAACCCAGGCTCTTGGGTCTGCAAAGCCTTGTGGGCAGGGCCAAGCCCGTTGCGGTCCTTGAAACATGAGGGACAGAAGGAATCAGACAACCCTACTGATGGGGACCGTATGACAGCCATTAAGTCTCTTGGCCTGCTGAAGATGACCAGTGGTGGTGATCCAGGTACGGATGCTGCCAAGAATGAGGGACCCAGCAAGCTCTCTGGAGATGTCGGGCAGTCTCGGATCATTTCACAAGCCAAGTCCAGGCTCGTCACTACAGAATGCACAGGGTCTCCCTAGGAACTGAATGGGATGGTGATGTTGGCACAGGCCCCAGGTTTGACACAGTAGGAAGGAAATCTGAGGTAGGTGGAGGAAGGAGTGGGGAGCATTAGAGGACATGGGGGCCTCAGGTGTCTCAGTTCTGTGAGACACATCTGGTGGGGTGGTGAAGCGAGCGTCAGTGATATGTGATGCTGGGCAAGTTTTTTCCCCTCTGAGGACCTCTGTCTCCCCAAGTGCACAACAATGGGGAGGGGATTTGGGGTGTGCAGGAGATGTGGGAACAGCAGAAACTGACATGAAGCCATCAACAACAAACAGATCAGGATTATTCTATCCAACTGTGCCCAGTCCTTGTGGGGCCAGGCAGGGGTGCTTGGGTCCCTGTCACCCCCACCTCCACCACCACAGCCATGTGGTCCAGTAGCCAAACAGCAAATTAGAACATTCAATACCCAGTTAAAATTGAGCTTCTGGGAACAATGACTAAACATTTTGGTGCACTAAAATCCCTTGTTCCTCACTCTGAGGCTCCAGTCTGACTGTGCCGTCTGTATTCTGTCTGGCAGCTATGATGGGAAGGTGTCTGGCAGCAGAGAGAGGTTGGGGGTTAGGGCTCACACAAGCTAAAGGGGTCCAGATCTGGCACACTTGAACCTAAAACTCTGAACTGATGAAATCCCACTCCAAAATACAAAGATCTAATCTAAGCAAGCCAGTAAAAGGAAGTACCCAAACTAGCAAGTGGGCCCCATTTCCCCAGCCAGGAAGTGCACCCCATTTCCCCATCCAGATCAATTCCTGGTTCTCAAGGGATGCATCTTGACAAAGGCCTCATGCTTGCTTCTCTGCAGAACAGAGCACGGCTCAGGCAGAGACAACAGTTGCTGGGCCAGTTCAGGCTGTTGACCTTCTGGAGGACATGCCACTGCCTGAAAGACACAGACAACTCCCATTGTGGGGGTGAAGGGTCAGCACATCAAGTGAGGCCCTTTTCTAACATCTATGCATAGTTGGGGGTTTAGTAACATGACATACATCACATATCTGGAAACTTGTATGGCCAGTAAATGCTGCTAACTGTAACGATCATGGACAGTGAGTGGCCGTCTCTGCTCGAAGCTCAGCAGCAGGGCTCAGGTGTGTCCCCAACCCTACTCTGTCCCTCCACAGAATGGGGTCTCAACTGGGCCAGCCTCCTAGAACTCTGGTAGGTGACTCCGATGGCACCAGAAAGAATGGAACTGTGTGGAGCAGGAATAAGTACCCAAGAGTGTGAGATGTTTTATTTTAAAGGAAGGATGGAGAGAGAGCTCAGGGCAGGGTGCCCACCTTGTGTAGGTGAGGCCGTAGGTATGATGCCCAGTACCACAAAACAGTTAGCAGCTGGAAGAAAAGATGGAAAGCTCTGGGACCGTGGCAGACCACATCTGTGGCTGGTAGCAATCTTTCTCATACTCCCCAGAGGCCCCTCGGAGCTCTACAGCCAGGCTTCTCTTGTTCATAAAGCAATAACAACACAGAGCTAGAGGCCAAAGGCCTTTTCAGTGTGAAGCTGGGCCTGAAGGAAGATGACTGTCTCTCTGATGAGTCCACACACATCACCGTTAACAACCCTAGACCATGCTGCCCACCCAGCGGGCCGGCGCTTCCGAGGTCAGACGGCGGTTAATGAGACTGCCATCCTTAATTAATCTGCCAGGCGAAGCCTCTTCACTTCCAGCCAGCCAGTGTGTCTGTGTGTGTGTGTGTGTGTGTGTGTGTGTGTGTGTGTGTGTGTGTGTGTTTCCTGTCTCCTTTCAACAGCTCATTGTCTGTGGCTTCCCAGGTCAGCCCAGGCACCTGAAGGGTATCTTCTGACTTTGAGGATCTGTGTGTTTCATAGACACCTCTTCAGTTTCAGACTGTTCCCCCAGGAAGCCGATCAGTTGAGATCTGAGACTGAGCCCCTCTGGGCTTCAAAATTCCTAGGAGATGAGGCAGGTAGACCCACCCTGAACTCACGGGAGCTAGAACCCATAGTGTATATATGAGTGTGTTATGAGTGTGTGTGGTGTGTAGGGCAGGAGAGAGAGAGAGAGAGAGAGAGAGAGAGAGAGAGAGAGAGAGAGAGAGAGAGAGAGAGAAGCCCATTGTAGTCCATCTTCCAGACTCAAAAGCTACCTCAGGACCTTTTTACCTGCTCCAGAGATGGCATGAAACCTCTTTGAACCTCATTTTGTCCCACAGAAAAGACATGGGAGAATAGTAATGACTGGGGCTTAGGTGACTGATCTGCATGGCGTTAGGCTGAGAGGTAAGCTGAGGCTGGTGCTGGGTTGCCATTAGGCAGAAGCATCCCTGAGCTGTTGGCATCCCTCGGCTTACTCCTTTTAGAACACCATATTCTGTATTAAAACATCCATCAAAAGTCAGGGGCAAATTCCCACTGTGTCTGGAACATATTGTGGGAGAAAGGCCACCCTTAGGTAGTAGTGTCCTCTGAAAATGCATGCAGCCTCAGAGAGAGCAGAAATGCACAGAAGCAGTTCTACAATGCTCATGGCAGAATCGAGAAGGTGAATATGTGGGTGTCCATGGGTTCTGTCAGCTCCCCGAGCTGCAGCTGCAGGGGTGTGTGTGTGTGTGTGTGTGTGTGTGTGTGTGTGTGTGTGTGTGTGTGTGTGTTACCTGTGTGTACATGTGCATGTATAGGCCAGGGGTCAGCCTCAGGTGTTGTCCTCAATCACTCTCCACCTTATTTTCTTGATATAGGGCTTTTCACTGAACTCGTAGCTTGCCAGATTTGGCTAGAATGGCTAGTCCATGAGCTCCAGGGATCTGCCTCTGTAGAGGTTTGAATGAGATGTCCCCCATAGTCTCAGGTATTGAATACTTGGTCCCAATTGAATAGTTGGTGGTACTGTTTGGGGAGGCTGGCCCTCAGTTGGTGGCACTGTTTGGGGAGACTTGCAGGTACAGCCTTGCTAGAGGAAGTTTCTGGGGGTGGGCTTTGTGGTTTCAAGGCCATGAACCATTCCAGGTTCACTCATGCTGCTTGTGCTCATGGTTCAAGGTGTGAGTCCTTAGCTTGCTGCCCCAGACACCCCAGCTGCCACCCCTGCAGCCTCCCTGTGATGCTGATAGACTCTTACCCTCTGGAACCAGAAGCCTAAACTATCCTTCCCTTCTGCAAATCACCTTGGACATGTTGCTCTATATTTATACAGGCTATCTCCAATGTTCTCAATGCTGGGGTTGCTCCCATTGCTGGGGTTACCATTGATGCTGGAGTTGCCATTGATACTGGGGTTGCCGTTGATGTTGGTGTTGCCATTGATGCTGGGGTTGCCATTGATGCTGAGGTTACCATTGATGCTTGGGGTTCCATTGATGCTGGACTTGCCCCAATGCAGGGCTTGCCCCTGATGCTGGGGTTATGGTGTGAACCCTGCACTTCTCATATGTGTACTGAGAATCTGAATAACTCATGCTTAGGCAGCAAACACTTTACCTACTGAGCCATCTCTCAGTTCCTGTGAGTTTTAACATTTTTATAGCACACTATTTGGAGGTACAGCCCTCATTACCCCAGAATCAGGGCAAAAGTGCTACATCCTTATATTCCTCACGATTTCTCAGAACCTTATGTAAAGACCAGTTTACAAACCATTGTTACTGCCAGATTTTCCAGATAAAAGCCGTGTTTCATTCAAGGACAAGTCTTAAAAGTTAGATGACTAGTGGATTCTTTTTGTGTGTATGACAGGGTCTCCTGTAGCCCAGGCTGGCCTCCAACTCACTGTGAAGCAAAAGATAACTTTGAATTTCTGATTCTCCTGCCTCTGCCTCCCAAGTATTGGAATTGCAGGCAGGTGCCATTATGTATCGTATATGTGATGTTGAGGATCAACGATCTACCTACTGAGTGATGCCCTCCACCTAATTTTTAGACTTTTATTGTTTTGTTATCATCATCTTCGTCAGTGTGTGTAACATGTGAGTGCAGGCATCTGTAGTGTACACGTGGAGGTTCATATTTCTTAGTGCTTGTGGAACACTTGAATGCAGGTAATGGGTAATGTCATTCTGTATGCTGTGAATATGTGTTGCTCTGATTGGTTGATAAATAGAGCTGTTTGGCCAATGGTGAGGCAGAATAAGGTTAGGCGGGACATTCTAACTAGAGAGAGAGGAAGGAGAAAGAAAGAAAAGGGGAGAGCTGCTAGTCACCACCAGGAGAAGCAAGATGTAAAGTACTGGTAAGCCACAAGCCACGTGGCAAAAATATAGATTTATAGAAATGAGTTAATTTAAGATGTAAGAGCTATTTAGCAAGAAGCCTGAGCCATTAGGCCATACAGTTCACAATTAATATAAGCCTCTGTGTACTTACTTGGGGGACTCGAGTGGGAGAGATTTGTCCCAACCACTGGCCAGCTGGGACACAGGAAAACTTCCAACTACATTTGGCATACCAATATGGGGCTCTTGAATTTCCATAAGGCCTAGAAGAGTTTTAAAAGGGCTTCTAAATACACAATAATGGAGCCGAAAAAAGCTTTCTATTTCATGTCTCATGCGGCTCAAGATACAGAGAAGACAAGGTACAGAGACGCCATGGCATGCAGACTTGAGCTACAGTATGGTGGGTTCACGGTGTATGGGCTTGAGTGCAGCATGGCAGATTCCTGCCACTGTGTACAGTGGCATCTGCAAGCTGTGCAGCCTGGTGCTTGGTGGATATAGCTTTTGCTAGTACAGACAGAAAAAAAAAGGAAAGAAAGAAAAGTTTTCTGAGCTACATGCTGCTGGATAGAAGCATAGACCTACTGTTTCACAGAGTCAAAGATGAGCGTGGTTCCCTCAGAGCTGGCGGTAAGCGTAGTTCCGCCATTTTGGAAAGCTGAGGTGGTGGAGCCAGCAGCCAAAGCTGCCATTTCAGTCCTAGTAATGCTGCAGTTTAAAGCAACAGATTCACAATAAAAACAAATTCAGATGAAATAAACCTCTAAATAGTTAGATATATATAAATATATATATATATATATATATATATATATATATATATATATATATATATATATATATATATATATAAAACTTGACTGCTTGACAAAGTGCTGAATCAACTAGACACACAGGACCATAGGAAGGTGACCATTGAACTTCACAAGGCAAAATGGTCCTTCAGGTTCCTGCTTCACAGAAGAAATTGCCAAACATTCTACAGGACACAGGGAGAAGTGACTGAGAGACTCTAGTCCTATGGGCTAAAGATGGATGCGCCAACATTGCAGAGGAACTCTGGATGACTGTCCAGGATACCAGCTATCTCTGTCATTCTAGATTTTTGGAAGTTCCTTACAATGTTTTTCCTGTTTACTTAGATAATATTGTATCCTTCTGAGGTCTCTGATGTAATTGAAGACTAGATAGTTATAATTATAGCTTTTCTTATTCATGATAAAAGATAATAAATTAGATATGAAGCTTTAGACTCACAAATATAGGATAGATAAAATATTTTTTTAAATTTGCAAAATACCAATAGACCAGATACTGTAACTGTAGTTATTGTTTGATAACTGTTCTATTATATGTAATTTTACTATGTTAAAGTTAAAACCGTCCTTTTTAATTAGACAGAAAAGGGGAAATGTTGTGGGATAATGCCCATGTACACTGGTTTAATAAAATGCTGATTGGCCAGTAGCCAGGCAGGAAGTATAGGTGGGATGAGCAGACAAGGAGAATTCTGGGAAGAGGAAGAGCAGAGTCAGGAGTCTCCAGCCAGACACAGAGGAGACAAGATGACAAGGCAGAACTGAGAAAAGGTACCAAGCTACATGGCTAAACATAGATAAGAATTATGGGTTAAATTAAGTGTAAGAGGTAGTCAGTAAGAAGCCTGAGCTAATGGTTGAGAAGTTATAAATTATATTAAGTCTCTGAGTGATTCTTTTTTTTTTTTTTTGGTTTTTTTTTTTGGTTTTTTTTTTTTTTTTTTTGGTTTTTCAAGACAGGGTTTCTCTGTGTAGCTTTGTGCCTTTCCTGGATCTCGCTCTGTAGACCAGGCTGGCCTCGAACTCATAAAGGTCAACCTGGCTCTGCCTCCCGAGTGCTGGGATTAAAGGCGTGCACCATCACTGCCCAGCTTCTGAGTGATTATTTTATAAGTGGGCTGCAGGATTGCAGGGTCTGGCGGGACCGGAGAAATCAGATGCCTACATGTAGTCAGAAGGTTTCTCTGGTCCCGCCAGACCCTGCAATCCTGCAGCCCACTTATAAAATCATCACTCAGAAGCTGGGCAGTGATGGTGCATACCTTTAATCCCAGCACTCAGGAGGCAGAGCCAGGTTGATCTTTGCAGGCATCTATAGTGTACACGTGGAGGTTCATCTTTATTAGTGTGTGTAACACATGAGTGCATCTTCATTAGTGTGTATAACACATGAGTGCATCTTCATTAGTGTGTTTAACATGTGAGTGCATCTTTATTAGTGTGTGTAACATGTGAGTGCACGCATCTGTAGTATATACATGGAGGTTCATTTTCAATAGTGTGTGTAACACGTGGGTGCAGACATCTGAAGTGTACATGTGGAGGGTCATCTTTATTAGTACGTGTAGCATGTGAGTGCAGACATCTGAAGTGTACATGTGGAGGTTCATCTTTATTAGTATGTGTAGCATGTGAGTGCAGACATCTGTAGTGTACATGTGGAGGTTCATCTTTATTAGTGTGTGTAACACATGAGTGCAGGCATCTGTAGTGTACACGTGGAGGTTGGATTTGGGTTCTTTCCTTCCAGCTTCACACGGATCCCCAGGGGTTGAACTTAGGTCACCTTTTTACATGATGGAACATCTCTCTGGCCCTTGATGTTTTTTTTTTTTTTTTTAACCCAGGGCAAGGTGGGTGGAGAGAGGTGCGTACTCACAAATACTTGGAAACTGCAGCACGTCCAGAGACTGCCTGGAGCCACCTGTCTGCCAGGCCGGTTTCGCTCTTTCTTGCTAAGGGGCCTCTTTGCAGCTACCACAAACCCCAGCTCTTGTCTCATGTTCTCTAAGTCCAAATGGTTTATCAAAAGTAGTGACTGGCCCCAACCCACTGTGCTTTGTGACTGGCCCCTCAGCTCCTCAGTTTTCCCATCTATAAAACTGGAATAAGCATGGGTGAGACAGCAGAGAACTAATGGAGAGATCTGACCACATGGGCAGTGAGATCATCGTACCCATTACTATGAAGAATAGAGTAGCTTTGCTGAGCCATGGCTTCCCCGTCTGTAAGTGGAGATCCATTAGGTTGCTATGTGATCCAGGGCTTCCTTCTAGGGCTGCTGCAGGGGTGAACTGATGACCATTCCAGGGAAATTGCTTCATAGAAGGCTCTGGCTCCGTGAAAGATGGCTACATGAGAAGTCATATTTAAGATGCACAATGCTGCACTGTTCCAGTCTCTGTTGCAGAAAAGCCACATGCCTTAGGCTGAAGCTGCACATAATTCTGTGAAGTATGCAAAAGAAACAGCCACAGGACGTGGTTGACATGCCTGTGACCAGACACCTCAGCCCTGTTAGGCCAGTCCCTGGCCACTGTGACCCTGATCCACGGTGCACACTGTCAGCTGTGGATACTGCTGTACCCAGATGACCTACATTTCTCCAGCGGCAGCTGGGGCAGACATTCTGGGGTAATTAACAGCCATGTACACGTGCACAAACAGACAGCCGGGTCAGCCCGGCAACGGCTGGCACACTGGCTGTCTAGACAGAGTTGGAGCTCAGTGGCCTCCTGCCACGGAGGCGGCTACTTGGGACCGCAGCCAAGATTGTGGAGTTGGGGAGAGGAAGTGAAGCTGCCCCTGAGGTGCAGCCGTCCTTCCTCCCCCTCATAAAGGGAGTATACCACAGTGGCCTTTGAAGGAGAGTGTCCTCAGAAAGCCACCAGGCCAGGAAACTAAGGTCCCTGCACAGAAAGGCTGTGCAGTGTCCTTATCACTGTGCCTTCCAGGGACAATAAGCACCCGGTAGGGCTGTCAGAGGAAGGACCAGGCAGTATCACTGACAGTCACACCACAGAGCCAGTCTGTTGGCCTGTTAGTGTCTCTCATCAAATAGAAGTTTTAAAAGGAGTGGGATTCAAGATGGCCCATCCCCGGGGTTGGCAGCTGTGTCTGTAAGGACTGTCTATACAGGAGGGCAACTAGAGGAGAACACTGGCTTATTAGAGTGTGTCTCCCAGCTGCTCACAGGAGGCTTGCTGCTCACTTCCATTCATGATGTGAGCTAATGATGCTGAGTTTACCAAAACCTTGGACAGGAGTCCTGAAATCAAGGTGTGATGACTCCTTGGACCTAGTCTCACACACTGTTTCCCAAAAGTTAGTTACACTAGGGTCACCTTCAGAACGTGGATCTGCTGGTACCATGATTTATTTAGGATGCTCCTTTACCCACTCAGAAGGATGGAGACAAACAAAGAAAAAAAAATCCAAACCAAAACACAACTCAACAACAGCAACAAACCCAAGTTACAGCTCAGGATTGAAAACCAAAAATGGACGGTGACTATGGGAAAATATACTGTCATTTAAAAGATTTAAAATGGCTTCTGTGCCTCCCAAGATCTTCCCAGCCAGTGACGAGTATGACAAGCATCAGCCAACGCTGTCTTTGTTCTACTGCTTGCCTTACAGCTTGAAGAAGCTGCCTTTCGATGGACATCATTTCTCTAGTGGCATTCCAACAGTCGTGAGCACAGCTGCTGCTTCCAGGTGCTTTCCACACACTTCTCTCACCTCGAAGACCAGCTACACAACAAACAGCAACTGGGGGTGCAGGTGCTGGGGGGAGGGCCATGGCTGGGAGCCTGGGAGCTTTCAGCAGTGGCAGTGGGAGCATGTGGGGCTGCTTGTGCACATCTTGGAAGGTCAGGAAGCAGAGGGGGTGAACACTGGGACTCAGCTGACTTTCTTTTCCCCTTTTTGTTCAGTGTGGAGCCATGCATCTGGACACAGCTCTCCAGGGCACCGAGGCGGCATTGCTGAACGAGCACAGGCTGCCCCACTTCTTCCTGTAAGTACCAGTTCTCTGGACTCTCCTGCTGAAGGAGTGTACTCCCCACTCCCCTTTGAAACATTAACAAAGATCACTATGGGAGCACGAGTAACTCCCTCTAAATCCAGATAAACTGTAAGAGGGTTCTGGCCACCCCATTGTCACCAGCCTTGGAATCAGGAATTTTAGGGCCACCCTAGCCACCCAGCTGCTGCTTCCATTTCTTAAGTGGGTCAAAGCTCAGATGTCTCCACTGCTTTGGCGACAGACAAGCATAAGAATTTCATGAGCCAAATGCATCTTCCTCATTTCAAAATTATGAAAAGCTCTGCTGGGTCAGTGACCCTGGCATCTCCAGAGTACAGAGTAAACCATGTGTCCCTTTGCAGCACCATGGACCGCTGTCACCACAGCTCCCTGTGTTTCTGACCCTTCATCTAAAGTGACGATGGCATCAGTTTAAAAGCTGGAAGATGTAAGTTTCTGTATGAATCATGGCTGGAGGGGGATGAAACCCGAATAAGAGAAGAAGGAAAAGAAAGAGGAAGAAGACGAGCAGGGGAAAGGTTAGTTAGGGAGAAGATGTTCCTGCCTTACAAAGTTTTGACCCAGTCTATGGACAATTTCACAGCTAACTGGACCTCCCCTGAAATGGGGCTTCAAAGGAAGTTGCCACCTGAAATAAATACCACACAGAAGGCCATGTTTGGCTGCCTCTGTTTCTCCAGTCCTCTTGGTCTCCATCCCCAGTGCCAGGAGCCACTAGTGGTAGCTCAGAAGATAAGGAGTACAGGAAGCTTTGGCAGAGATATCTCAGGCAGGAGGTTGGCACCATTTGGTGGGAGCCTGGTTCCCATAGACAGAGGCCAGGTATACACACCCTGGAGTCCTGGGCATCACCACTGAGTTCACTGACCATGCAAGGGGAAAGACACGTTCCCTGTACACCTTTTAATTCAGTCACAGCATGGGGAGTTATCAATGGTGTTGAACACTGAAGTCACCTTATGAATTACACCCACAGCTAAGCTCCCCAGAGGGGCTAAGGGGAGGGGCTCAGAGGCGTTGTCTCTTTCCATGGCTGGTGCAGACCATGGTGTGTAAGAATCAACATCAAACAGTCAAGTCTTATGATCCCTTTAGCTTGTCACTGCCTCAGTTTCTATACATGCCTGTCACCTACTAAGTATGGATACACAAGGCATGCCATTACAGAGTCCCCCTGCCCCAGGAAGTCCATGCTTCCACCCAGAAGTCTCCAGGATGGAAGTCATGAAGAATAGCCTGGCGCTCAGAAGCGACTTCATCCAGATTCCTCCCTGAACTCAGAGACCTTCCCTTCTGCACCTGCAGGAACCACGCCCCTCCCCCATCTTTTCTTCCTACTGCAAAGGGTGGGGCTCACACTCACTGTGAAGGCATGTTCCAGTTTGTCTGTTCATTCCTTCCTCCCTTGTCCATTCACGATGCGACTGGCATCTTCAAAAGAGAGAGAGAGAGAGAGAGAGAGAGAGAGAGTTGTAATGAGGTAGGGAGAGTTAAGGACCATTGGGGAGGAATAATTAATACTAAGAATGTTTGGAAAAGTCATATAGAACTCAACTATTTTATAAACTTCATGTGTGCATGCATGTGTATGTGTGTGTACACATTCACATGAAAGAGTATAATTGAAGTCACACCACACAGGGGCTTAAATTGCCAAATAAAAACCCCAGTTCAAAGTGTAGAACATCTCTCTTAGAGTTATGGGTAGCTGAGGAGTGGAGGCCCCCAACAATACAGGCTGTTGCCATAGCTCTTGATTGCCCACCAGAACTCGATGGGAAGACCTTGTCCTAAGACAGCACACAACTGTGACAGAATGTGGAGAAGTCAAGTTGGTCCTGGCCAGGAAGCTTCCTTCCTGCTGGCTGTCTCTCACAGGTGCTGTGCAGGCTGCTGGGGGAAGCAACCAACAGTTTCACCCAGCTGTGGACCCTGTAACAGTCAGCATGATGAGGTATGCCCAGGAGAACAGCAGCAGCATGAATATTGTGGGATAACCAACTGCTTTTTGGTTGGACTTAAGGTCCACTTCACAGGAGAGAACACATGCCTATTACTGCAAATCTGGCCAAAAAACCATGGTTGGGAGCTCACAGGCCCCAGGGGCAAACCCACTTGTAGCTGGAAGTTTTCCTGTGTCCTGCCAAGTCCTGCAGCCACTAAGACTCAAGTAAACACACAGGGACTTATATTAATTAAAACTGCTTGGCCATTAGCTCAGGCTTACTACTGACTAGCTCTTACATTTAAACTCAGCCCATTTCTGTTAATCTGTATGTTGCCAAGTTTCCTGTGGCTTTACCTGTGTGCCATTACATGCTGCTCCCTGTATGGCAGGCTGGCATCTTTTGACTCAGCCTTCCTCTTCCCAGAATTCCCCTTGTCTGCTTATCCCACCTATACTTCCTGCCTGGCTACTGGTTGATCAGCGTTTTATTAAACCAGTGTACAAAAGCACTATTTCACAGCACTACTCCTGTTATTCTGCTGCATGGACATAGTATCAAACTACCCTCTAGGTCCATGTCTAGACCCACAGATTAGTGCGGCTCTCAGTCCTCATCTGAGAGGTTTCTGGTGCGTTGCATGGCAGTTAATGCGGAAACTCACAACTGGTCATCTGTGGTACCCAGACATGCCTGGGACATCTGCATCACATCCCTCCCCAAAAGGCTCAGGGGCCACTGAGGAAGGGGAGATGGAAAGCTTGTAAAGCCCACGGTTGGTGGAGAAATCAGAGTTTTCTGGACTTGATAGGACCATGACACTCAGGAACTCACGGCAGCTGTGGACGCCTGAACAAGACTTTCACAGGATGAGGGTAGTCAGCATTCCAATTTGGAGGAGGGAGGGTCCAACAAGCCTCTGCCCCAAGCTGAGGAGCTGTTGACAGTTAATGGATGCTAAGAGAGGGAGAGTCGGTTTTCTCTAAGGGTGTGGCTTCTGGTAGATGGATCCTGCTATGGTGGATGGTCCCAGGCCCATTGACAGCACCAATTGGACTCTATAGATCATAAAAAGAGGACACAAAGTTGGGGTTCAGGAATTGGGGAAAGATCTGGAGAGATTTAGGGGGACAAATGGAGTAAATATAATCAAAACATATTGTATGTAATTCTCAAAGAATTAATAAAAATTTTTTTCTTTTGGTTTTTAGAGACAGGGTTTCTCTGTGTAGTTTTGGTGCCTGTCCTGGATCTTGCTCTATAGACCAGGCTGGCCTTGAACTCACAGAGATCTGCCTGGCTCTGCCTCCTGAGTGCTGGGACTAAAGGAGTGTGCCACTGAACCTTTGTGAGACGTTTCCATACAATGTCCATGACTGAGTAACAGTCCAGCTGGTGACAGGGTCAGGATATATTTACCCAACTTTCTTTGTCAAATACTTGAGTAATATTAATTTATTTTTAACAGTTCTGAATCACCCTGCAATTAAAATATTGCAAACTACTTTTTGCACATGTTCACGATTAATTACCAAGGACAAATCTTGAAAAAGTAACTTGTCTCAGTTCTTTAACAGGTTTTATCATTGGTCCCAGAGTTGTCTGGGGTAATTTTTTTTTCAGTTTTTTTTTTTTTACTTTATTTTATTTATAAAACTTGGATTTTGGGTGGATACCTTATTGAAGATTATCATACTTAGTAAAAACATACAGAAACCATAAATACTAGCTCAGTGGAAGGCTGTGTGTGAACATGGCTGTAGAATTTATGCTTAATGCAGATCTGTGTGGGCACATCATCCCAGGGACCCACTTGTACCCATCTTGACACCCCTGTGCCCAACTTAACAATAAATTCTGACACTACAGCGCTTCTGCCTGCCTTTGAAATTCACATGGATGGAGCACTCTAGTGTATGGTGTGTGTGTGCATGTGATATATATGCATGTATGCATGTGTGTGCATACCTGTGTACATATGTGTGTGTATGTATGTATGTATATCTTTGTGTATGTGTTTGCATGCATCTCTGTGTGTGCATGTGTGTGCATGAATGTGCTATGTGTATGTAGTGTGTGTGGTTCCTTTAGCTTTTGGAGCATGCTGCTGCCTTTTGCTTCCTTTAGCTTTTGGAGCATGCTGCTACCTTTTGCTGTGGTTCAGGAAAGCCCACGATCCCTCTTGATTTCCAGGGCTCACAGGATATGGGAAACTGCCCCCTCAAGGCAGCCTCATCCTCAGTCTCTGGAACGTTAGCTAAATCACACTACCATCCACAGGGACTCCTCCTTAGACCTGCAAACATCACTGGAAGAGATGTCTCTTCTATGTGATGACCATAGATGTGACATGCCTTCTGCACACCAGGGAGAGTCCAGCCCACTGCTCAGGCTGCTGTGAAGCTGAGCAGTGGTGAGGAAGTATCCAGTGTGGGAATGTAGACTTGTGGACATGTCAAGGCTTCAGTGTCTTTAAAGGCCTGAATGCCATTTTCATCTTTTGGGTAAAGTTCTCAGGGTGCCGGATGCCTATGGGACGAACAAGGAAGAATTGAATCAGTCAGCGAATCGGACGCTCTCTGCCAGAAAGGACCTTTTGTTGTATGGGAACAAGAGTCGGCTGCTGTGGTGGGTCTGTGAGGGGGTGTCCACGAGGGCAGCAGGCCCTGCCCGGCCCCATGCTGGGCAGATCCATGGGCTGGAGATGAAGGCTGAGTCCCTGCAGCTGTGGCTGCCAGCCTGGCCTGTGACTGGCCTGGCGCTCCAGTTCTACCGAGGAAACACAATAGGCCATTGTGACCACTTCCCCATCCCTGTCACAGGCCCAGTTACTCATCGAGGATGTTGGCGAGCCTGGCTGAGAACACAGGGTCCTTGTGCCCTGCCTGAGCAGCAGACATGACCGTTGTGTTCATCACATGGTTATTCAGAGGACGCTACAGAAGATGGGTCAACTGGAGGTCATGTGGATGGTCCCCTCCCAAGACCACTCCAAAAACAGAAATAATGGCAGTACCCTCCCCTAGGAGGTGCCCCAGACAGTACACTGGGAAGGGTGGTTCTGTGGCTTAGAGCCATGTGTGTGGAGGGACCTGCTTGCCATCTGCTTACTCCCTAAATGGGACCCCTAAGGGCTTTCTAGCACACTGGATAGAATGATAGCTCTCACTGAGTCCTCCAGGAGATGACTCCAAATCATCCTGCTCACTCCTCTGGTCACTATATTCTGCTCACATGTCCTGATTTCTGACATGCAATCCAGCGTTTTCCCTAGCCTTTGCCTGACCAGGTCTGCAGATCTCTATTCCAGCTCAGCTGTCTGACATCTCAACTCTGAGCTTGCCCAGCTCACCTCTACCTCATATCCCTGGAGCAGGGCCTGCCAGAGAAGAGATACTTGCTGAATACTTCTGATAGCTAACAGGAAGCCTGACACAGTGGATGCTCTGTAGATATGGAAGGGGGGGGGAGCTGAGGTGCTAAGAAGATAGAGGCAGGAGAAAACCACCTTCTGCCCATGCACTGGGCCCCTTCGGAGTGGAACTGTCTGGGTTCTGGATCACAAGGCAGGAGAGCAGCATGCTTGCACTCTTCTGGGAGCCCCTCTGGTAGAGCTGGGCTGACAGAGCACGCTGGGCACAGGACTGGTGACACCAGCTTTGCCTTTATAACCTATCAGCCCTTTTCAAACATGTCCACTAGGCTGGACCCCTGTCCCTGGTTATTCTTCAACACCAGACATGACTTCCCTTGGTGACTGCCAAAGCTCATCTGGGACAGGAGTCAATCTTGCTCTTTGATTGGACAGTTGGAAACCCACAGGTCCATGGCCAGGTGGATGCTAGTACAAAGGACTTCGGTCTTCCCCTCACCTGGACTCTACTGCATCCTCTAAAAGGCTGGTGGACTGCCAAGGGATTATGGCCTACCAGCTGGATACATTAAACTCTGGGTCACAAGGACCCATCAAATGCAATGCTTGATTATTCAGAAATTACTTTTTAGGCTTCTTAAAGTAAAGGAACTCTGACCCCTGCATTTCACAGGGCCCTAGTGTGCTGGACTCCCACAGGACAGCCCCATCCCAGCCAGCAGCTTCCTCTTAGTCTTTCCCAGTCCACACTGGGACGCCCAGGAGTGCTTCACACTGCTGCATGGGTTGGAATGTTTGGGGACATTGTCCCCATGACTCTGTTAGCTTTGTCTTGAGGACTTGGGAAACAGAATGTCAGTTGATGCTTTCCCTGAAGGAGAAGCTCAGTGTTAGGTTGGAGGTTAGAAGGTTTCCTCTTGTAGTGATCATTTTTCACATCTTGAATTTTTTATTTAGACAAAGAAAGAAAGAAAGAAGTCACAACTCTAAGAGCCACAGTTGTGTATTAGTGAAACACGAGGCTCATAGGCAACTCAAAGAAGAGGGAGTTTATTTTGTCTTAGGGCTCCAGAGGAATGGCGGGGCAGAGCCTTGGCAGCCAGTGGCAGACAACCGAGGGCTCACATACTTACCACAAGCAGGAAGCAGAGAGTGAACTTGGGAGTGGTTCAAGGCTTTACACTCCAAAAGTCCGCCCCTAGTGTGACCTGTTTCCTCCAGCAAGGCTGCACCACCCAAACCTCTCCAAATATCACCATCAACTGGGGAGCAGGTGTTCAAACACCTGAGCCTATGGGGGACATTTCCCATCCAAGCCACCAAAATTTGGGAGTAAACAATGTCACAGATGGGAAGGAGGGCTAAGAGAGTAATACTGTTAATCATGGCAGTACTATTACACTCTTTATTACTTCTGGTGGTGCATGTGTTGATGACCGTGTGCGTGAGGAAGCCAGTGGCAGGTACCTAGTGTCTTTCTCATGACTCTCCCATGTTCTTTGAGGCAGAGTCTCTCACTTGAACCCAGAGCAGGCCAATATGACTAATTCAGCTGGCCAGCTTGCTCTGGGGATCCTGTCTCCACCTCCCAAGCATCAAGATTACAAATGGGTTCCACTGCCTGTCTGTCATTAACATGGATGCAGAGGACTAGCAAAGAAGGATTTTGTAGCATTCTTTTTTGTACAAGGTTAAGAGGATAGTTTGGAACGCTGCATAATATAGTTGATGGGAACTGGCTTTCAATTTGTATCATCCGACAGGGACTTATTTGAAATTTCAGTTCTTTACTGGTAATCTAAGGTGCTTTGGGGATTGCTTTCAAGTTTAAGGAAACCTCTTCTGGGTCTCTTTCTTAGCTGCATTATAAGACTTAAGGACACCTCAGAACATCTGTGGCCTGAGCTCTCTTAAAGATCCCTTTAACTATCTTCACTCAGGTTGTGCCTGGAGGGCAGGTTAGCTTTGTGTCAGTGTGACTGGGCTCTGGACTGTCCACTGAGCTGGCTAATATTCCTGGGTGTTTCTGGGAAGGTGTTTAGAGAAGATGGAGGACAGAGCAAAGGTGATCTACCTTCATCAATATCGGTAGGCACCACCCAGTCTGTGAGGATCTGAGCACGTGGAAACACAGGAAGGGCCAGCTGGCTCCTCCATCTGGAGCTGGGACATGCAACTTCTACTCCTGGGTGTGGGACATCCCGGGCCTCTGGCCTTCAAGCTTGGGCTGGAGTATGACCATCGCTCTCCTAGAATTGCTGCTAGCCAATGGCAGCAGCGGGAATTCTTGACCTCATTGTCACACAGGTAGTGTCTCACAGTAGCCTCTTTCCATCCGTGGATATGTGTGTTCAGGTATTCACATATGTGTATATGGAGAAACTATAGAAGTGTGTATAAATGTGCTCTGTCTCTTTGGAGCCCTGGCTGTTAAAAGCTTCTCAAAACGCCCTCACCTTTGTGTTGACTGTGTATGTCACCTTTTGACCAAAAACAAGTGGGCTAGAGACTCGGAGGGAACATTTTGTTTGTTGATTTTTGTTTTTGTTTGTTTGTTTGTTTGTTTGTTTGTTTTTTTGAGACAGGGTTTCTCTGCAGCTTTGGAGCTTGTCCTGGACTAGCTCTGTAGACCAGGCTAGCCTCAAACTCACAGAGATCCGCCTGCCTCTGCCTTCCAAGTGCAGGGATTACAGGCATGCGCCGCCACCACCACCTGGCCAAGGAGGAACATTCTTTTATCCAAAAGAAAATAAATGTGAGTGATTTGTGGGTAACTTTATTCTCGAGCCCACTGTGTGGGGCTTACTGGTCCCTTGACCACTTCAGGCATCACATCATGGTGCCTACTGCTCCAAGGCAAGGCTTTGCTTTCTTTGGCAGGGAGAAGATCTACATTTCCAAGCCTCCAAATGATCTGGAATTTGTATCACTTATTTGGCTAGTTTTTTTTTTTTTAAATTTTAGAATTTATTTTCTATAATTTTTATTTATTTATTTATTTATTTGATTATTTGATTATTTATTTATTTATTTACATAATATCAGTAGTGTTTTGAGGGCTAGGAGATGGCTCAGTTGAGAAAATAAAAGCATGAGGACCCGAGTTCAGATCTTCATCACACAGACAAAAGTGCAGCCATGTCAGGGCACACCTGAAATCCCAGCACTTGGAGGTGGAGACAGGAGGATACCTGTGGCTTGCCAGCCAACCAACCTAGCCAGATTGGCAAGAGACTCTGTCTCAAAAAATAGGTGAGGAGTGACTGAGGAAGATGCCCAATATTGACCTCTGACCTCCACATCCATGTATGCACTGTATGCATATACCCCACACAGCATGTACACACCAGTGAGAATGGGTTTGAACATCCTAGAGACATACAAGTAATAGTTTGTAGGGGTAGCGAGGCATGCTGGTGTACACTTGTAGCCTGAACTGCGTGGCAGGCTGAAGCTAGGGAAGGAGGAGTTTGAGACTAACCTGGGCTACGTAGCAAAAGTCTGTATCAACAAGAAAGACTAATTGAGAGAGCGACTTGTTCTTATTTGCTCTTCTGTTGACACAGCAGCAGTGGAGGCCAGTGCTGCTGTCTTCACGGCATTTTTTGGTCTCTTTACTTCAAGTGACACACACACTTGGTCCAAAGTGATTTCTCCAGCCTAGTTCAACAAGAGGAGGGGGTCAGGAGTCTCTTATTGAGGTCCACCCAACAATAGCATTGTGTGGTTGACTGGTGTGTTGGCTGTCTGTCTCTGCTGTCTCCAGAGCACAGGAACCAACTGAGCAAGGGTGGTGTGGATGTCCTCTTCCTGCAGGACACAGGAGTTGGGGCTGCCTGAAGCATCTTGCCCAGCACCCCTGTGGAAGGCCCTATGGCAGACACTAGTAACCCCAATGTCTCTGAAGATATAGCTAAGCAGGGAAAGCATTTGTCCAACAGCAAAGCTTTTTATAGCCAAGCCTGGATCTCCCTGAGTCCTGGGCCCTGGCTCTGACCTCATCCCCTCACTGCCTCCCAGAGTGGGATATTCACAGACAGGACTGCATGGAGCTGGCCTGGGGCCTGCGTGGCCGTGGGAAAGATACAGTCCTGTGGGAACACAGTCAGCTGGCTTCATTGAGCTGGGAAGCCTTTGAAACTGGGTGGTGCCCAATGTGCTGGCCAGTTCCTGTGGCTTCCACAGGCTGGGAACACAGAACTCTGGGCTGACCTGAGGCTCAATGTGCCAACCAGGACCCAGAGCCATGCCATTGAAGTGGGGATAGAAGAGGCAGAACCCCATTCCAGAGAGCTGACAGTGGGGTGTATCTCAAAGAGGCCCAGGGCCAAATCATCCTGCCCTGTGCATTTCCAGCAAATATACTGTGTGCAGCAGAGGTTCACATTCTACTGTAAGCCTCTCAGGCTTGGAGGATGAGGCTATGCACTTCCCAGATCAATGGACAATGTGCTTGGGAGGGCTGAGGCTCCTCTGGCAGGGAGGATGAGAAGCCAGTTGACTTCATTACAGGACCCTGAAATAAGCTGCCCAAAGCATCCACCATGTCTAATGACAACAATGGCTGCCACTGTCACGGTCCCCAGATGACAGATGAAGAATCCATGGCAAATCAGGAATGCATGTTAACCCAGGCTGGTCTTCACACTACCAGGTCTATGATATGAGTAGACTTTCAAGCCATAACCTTCTGACCCAAAAGCAACCACTCTAGAGGTTGCCAACCAGTTTCTTGGCATCCCTCACCTGGATTCTCTCAGACAGAACCTAAGCTTTGGGCCCCTGTGAGCAACACCCTGGCATTTACCCAGAGCATGAAGCCTTAGGTGGATTAAGACCAGCTGTCAGAGAAGCCCGGATGAAGGACAGGATGAACAATCACATGCAACCCCAAGGTCTCCTTGGACAGCAAAATCAAGGTTGGCTCTATTTCCTGAAGAAGTGAACTCCCGTATCTCAGCCTCCTAATCTGGAGTTCTGAGTTCCCAGGATGTTTCTAAAACAGTGGTTCTCAACCTTCCTAATGCTATGACCCTTTAATACAGTTCCTCATGCTGTGGTGACCACAACCATAAAATTACTTTTGTTGCTACTTCCTAACTGTCATTTTGCTACTGCTATGAATTGTAATGTTAAGTATCGGTGTTTTTGGATGGTCTTAGGTGACCCCTGTGAAAGGGTTTTCTGAGCCCCTAAAGGGGTCACGACCCACAGGTTGAGAACCAATTGACCAATTGCTGGTCTAGAGGCTGGTGATGTACTTCCCAACCAGAGTCCACTGTAGGGGTTCCAGGTGACCCCAAGTAGGTGGGCATTTCAAAATAGTCTCTTTCCAGCACCCTGTATTCCTGCCTCACCCTGTCCTAGGCCTGTGGAGTGAGGAGTTAATTGCACCCTTTGCTATCCCTTCCCTGGGGCTCCATTAGCTGTCCCCTTCCTCAGTGCCTTGCTTTTTTTCTTTCTTGTCTAACTATTAAGATGTTGACTAGCGAGTGCTTCCGTCAGAATCTTGGCAGTCCATGCTCTTGAACCCTAAACAAAGGGGCCAGGGCCTGGGAGGGCCTGGGAAGAGGACACGGGGCCAGGGACGCGGCCATGGGCTCTGAAGTCTCCTTTGTCTTTTGAGCTCTGCATTTGGACCAGGGGAAGTTCATGGCCAGTCCATCAGCTGGTGTCCCAGTGGCTATTAAAGACATACTTCTGTGAGAACGGGTGGGACTCAGCTCCCAGGGAGGGCTGGTGAGTAGGGGCCTCTGCAAAGAACGGCTACTGTCACAGGAAATCAGAGAGCTGCTGTCACCAACACTCAGCCCTGAGTTGGAAGTGATTATCGGAGAGAATAGCTGGCAGCTCCTGCTGGTGGCGTGGGCGGGGAGGGGCCTGTCCCCTGGCCCTACCAGGACATTATGGAGGGTGCAGGAACAAGGAGCCCAGGACAGAGCCAAGAGCAGCCACAGGACAATCCTTGCTCTTTATGTCCCACACAATGTGCCAGGCCAGGGTGTGTGTGGCTAGCCTTTCCCAACTATCCCACAAAGGAGTAATTGTGGCCATGTGAGATGACAGACCTGTGCCAGAACCAACGCTGTATGGCAGTGAGAAGAGGCCAGACCTGCCCTTGTCACAACCTACCTGCCACCCTATGGGTCAAGTGACTTCATAAGGTGCACACCTAGTAGGGCCTCTTGGAGGGGCATGCTGCGGCTTCCCAGTGCCCTCTCAAGGCCCTCACTACTCATGCACTCTGTAACACTCCAGGGATGTTCCTCCTTCCCGTCTCTCACTGCTGTCTTCCCCGTCCCTCTTTTCTCTGTTCTGGGCTCTTATCACTTCTGTCTCCCACCACCACCAACATGACGCGTCCTTTGAACCTTGTTGCTATCTGCACACGTGCATGCATGGGCACACACAGTCACACAGAACTGTAAACCCTGCTAGGGTGTCCAGGGTCACATTTTTTTGTCTACCACTCCCTCTAGGGGGCCAACACAGCACCTAGATAAAAGCAGGGGATGGGTGGGTGAGGGTGCTCCAAATTTGGGGTCCCCTCATGTAGTCTCACTCTTGCCAGGATGCCACCTGTGCCTTTTTGTGAGGATGCACTGAGCCTAGGATTTTCCCGGCCACTTGTGGCTCTGTGGCTGAGGGAAAGCTGTGGCCGGTAAAGGCGTGGATAGTTAGGGCCAACTTTGAGGGAGCAGGCAGAGCAGCTAGATCAGGACCCACGGCAGGAAGAAAGAATCATTACCCACCCATTGTTCTCCAAGTGATGAGAGCAGGCTCCATCTTATGCCTGCCAGCCAAGACTGCAAGAGACCACCAGGAGGGTGGAGGAGTCATCCTTCTGCCCCCTTCATCCCTTCTGCCCCCAGGCGCTCTGGTACAAGGCTTTTTTCCTGACAGCTGACCCAGTGCTTCCCTGGTCCCCACTGACCTGTAATGTTGCAGGGACCTCAGGCCAGAAGGGATAAGGACCTGCAATATAGCCTGGGACCCTACCAGCTGCTGCTTCCTGGACCTGATTCTCCCTTTTAGGAAACAAGGGGCTGAGGAACCTATGCTCCAAGAACCCCTACCAAGAGCTATGCCTGCCAAGGTGGGTTGTGTGGTATGTCTTGTAAGCACTGTGTGAGGGATTCTGGGGTTCAAGGCCATGATCTAGCCATCACTGCTCTGCCCTCTGGAGATCTGTTTATACTCATAGACCAGTGTGACTCTCAGACTTGGTCAGAGAGGTCTCAGTCTGTAGTGGGCAGCAGTCAGTGCAGAGACTTGTAACTGGTTTAAAGTGCTGAGAGGAAGAGACGGTTGAGCCCGTGCCTCCCACTCCGGGAGCACGGTGGAAGGAGGAGCAGAAAGAATGTCAGGGCTGAAGGAAGGAGAGGGCTGCCGGGAAATGCTGTCCTCTGGACGCAGCAAGGCTGCCGTGCCCACAAACTCACGGCAGCCGTGGTCATCCGCACAAGAGCAAGCTAGCACAAACAGGGGAGGGGCTCACAGGGCCCCACCAGTCCCTCAGAAGCTTTTGAAGCTGATGGGAAGTGTGTATTGTTTAAGGGAAGTTTTCATTTCCTCTTTATAGGTCTCTATCATCTTCATAAAGTTGTTTTTAAGGCCTTTTCTTCTGCTTCTTCTACGTTGGGATATTCAGGTCTTGCTGTTGTAGTCACGAGGTTCTGGTGGTGCCATGTTGCTCTTTATGTTGTTGGATGTATTCTTGCACTGGTGTTTACCCATCTCTTCCTCCAATTGGTGTGAGTGGTGTTTGTGTCTTGGGGGGCTGCTGGGGTGTCAGGGGATGAGTGGATTTGGGGGATGGAGTGGGACTTGTAGATTACAGGGTCTGGGGGGGAGTGGGGGGGTCTGCCTATAGGAGTCTCCCTGCTGGCCTACAACTGGAGCTGGTGGAGTCTGTGTCTCAAGGAGCAGCTGGGTCTCAGGGGGGATCAGGAAGTGTGTATTGTTGATATGGGCAAAGCCATGTCAAGAACCCCAAGGCCTTGGATCTATGGAAAACTGACAAAGCCTTTCCCCTGGGCCAGGCTCAGAAGTGGCAAAGACTTCAGTCCAAGTATGAGCATTTATGAATGACCGGTGTGTACAGAATGACTGATGAGTGTGTACAAAAACTGGCAGCTGCAGCTTCATCCTCCAGAATGTTTAGACAGAGATTGCTCATCAATAGAGACCTCCTACTGAGACCAGCTGACCCTTCTCCTGCGCTGTCCCTAATGAACATGCTGAGAGCCTAGGTGTTAGGTTCCATCAGAGTGCGCATGAACCCGGCTCTTTGGTGCACATGTCTGCCATTTCTTCAGTTGCCCTTGCTCACCCGATTGTGCATGTGAGTCACCCTAATTAAGCTCACTGGGGTACCAACAACACACAAAAGTAGGAGGGGCTTGCTGGGAAGAGGAGATCCGGTGGGAGTGGGACGGAGGGAGGGAGGGAGGGAGGGAGGGAGGGAGGGAGGGAGGGTAATGGGGGGAATATAATTAAAGCATATTTTATATCTGTTAAATCATGAAAGAAGAAATAAAAATAAAAACAGAAGAAAGAAAAAGCCATTTCAATGTGTGAATGGTCCTTTCATGTCCACCAGGAACCCATAGATTATTTTACAGTGATCAACATGATGATAAGCAGGAAGCTTAAGAAGTCATAGTTCCTAGTCTGGGGTCACACAGCATGAAAGGGGCTGAACTTGGATTTGAGCCAAGTATTACACTGAAGACCCTTGCTCTGCCCATTTGTCTCATACTCCTTGACTGGCCTGTAGCCTCCTGTGAGCTGCCAGTGTCAGCAGTCAGAAATGAGACTCATGGATTCTTCTAGGCTCAGGTCCACACCAAACAGTGAGTACTGGTAGATTCTGGGCATAAGCCATGTGGACCTTGGACAGAGAGCGCACTCTCTGACTCAGTTTTCTTGCTGGTGAACTAGGAATTGAACAGCGACTCCAGCTAGTGTGAGGATTGACTGACATGGGATGAGTCTGGTGAATGCTCAATAGACAAGAATGTTAGGAACATAAGTGAAACTGTTTTGTGTAACTTAAAAGTCATTTTTGTGACTCAGAATAATGTAATGCCTATAAAATAGGAGCCTGCTGCTACCAGGCAGCTCAAATAGGAACTACCCACTCCTACCCTCCCCCCAAGCTCTGATGTATTAATGGACTGCAAGGCAGCTCAGATATGAGCCAAGCCCAGGTCAGGCCTTGATATACTAGTGAACAAACCCCAAGGTGGTGTGGATGTGCTAGTGAACCAGCCCTAAGCTGTGAGTCCCAGAGCTACAGCTCAATGAAATGATACAAAACTTGGAATTTTGGAGTTGGCCCCCAGGATCACATGGCCATGCCTTCGAGATATGACATAGCATCCTAATCCTCTGCACTAATGCACATCAGCAAGTGGACTTTGAGACTGGTCTCTGTGTGTGGCTCTGGCTTCAATGACTACTGAACTTCTGGCACCATACCTGGTCTCAGATGTACCTACCTATTAGTGCCAGCTGCTGCCAGCCACTCTCAAGACCCCCTGGATCTCCACCAGGGCCACCTTCCAGTCTGCCACAGCTAAAGGTCTTCATAGAGCACATGGGTCATGCCTGCAAGGTTTCCAAACTGTCCTCACAGTGAAGATTTGCCGGTTGAACGCTGCTGCACCATTTCCAGCTGGACTAGTTCCTTGCTTGGTGAGATGTCTGTTTAACTTTTATACCAGCATGGTATTATGAGGAATGTTTGCATGAACAAACTGAGCATAGTCTACAGACAAATCTTGTGTGGACATCCTAGCTGCCAAGCTCACAGCCCACCAGCCATTCTCTCCCAAGAGTCACAGTGAAAGTGACTGGTGTCACCTGACCCATCTATGGGTCATCTGAGATGCTTTTGCTTGATAAGAGGGCTTTCTGATCCACATGTAAGTGTTCTTTAAGCTTCTATAGTGGCTGGCTAGCTGTTTAACTATTGCATGATGCTATCTTGGAGAGACATGAACAAATGTCTACTCCAGGTAGAGAACCAAAGACAGATCAAAGTACGAACACCACCAAAGTCCAGCTGGGAGAACCAGAGAGTTAGGTGATGGGTTACTCACAGGAGCAGAAATGATTCAAAGACAGCTGTATCACCAAAGCCCATCCTAGTGTGGGTGACAGCTCATGAAAGATGGGATCCTGGAGTACATTGAATGGTGTGCAGGCGGTACAACAGGTAAGAGTCTCTTTCACACATCCTAGCTGGCCTCTGTCTCCTCAATCATCCTCACTGGTTAGATAAACTTGGGGAAGGAGGAGCCTAATGCATCTGGTTGGTTTCAGGGGCTTCCTGAGGCTTCTGGGTTGTCTATTTCCTGAGTTTAAGGAGCCCCCATGGAATTCTCTGAGTCTTTAGAAACTGCAGGATGGTAATGAGCTTTGGAGTGATTTGCTAGACTTCCTGAACAGAGTTTAAAAATTACCTTGTACAACTTCTTCTTTTTACTTCTAAATAATCATGAGCCCATCCCCTTGTTTCAACCTGGGTGCTTTCATGGCCCCTCCTAGCTCTCTGACTGATGACACCTCAGTGTTTGATCACAGTTTCACTGTTGCACATTGCTGTAAACACCATCATTCTGTGTGAAATGCTGGGGGTATGTGTGCAATGAAAGTCACTTCAAAGACAGGAATGGAGTTGGATCTCTAGCTAGAGTGGTGGAGGGAAGTCCAGCGAGAAGCTCCCACAAAAGCACCCAAGCCCAAGGCTCTGTCTGCCAATTGGCTGAACAGAACATCCCCAGAAACATGTAAATGGGATGTGGTGGTGCAACCCCAGCACTCAGGAGAGAAAGACAGGAAAATTAGGAGTTCAGGGTCATGTTCAACTACAAAGCAAGTTGGAGACCAGCTTGGGTTATATGAGACTCTGTCTCAAAAAACAATAAAATGCTGCAGGCCCCAGGAATATATCATAAGAACTCAGATGGTTATGGCAAAGTCACTACCTGGAGAGATCAAGGATTTCCTCCAGAGGAAGCCAAATTCCAAGGAGCTTTTGGTGTTATTTGGCTTGTTATATATCAGCTGCTTCTGTTTTGAAAATCATGTGTGCCTTCATAGTTTTCCCAATTGACTTTTCCCTAAGAAGGGCTAACAGTGTGGACTGATCACTCCCTAGACATACACATTCCAGGTATTTGAAGAACAGCCTCAGGGAAGGCTTCCTCTGCAATCAGATATCTCCCTTAGCCACTCTCAAGGACTACAGGAAACACCACCCAGGTGGACAGCCAACTTCCTAGGACTAACAGTGATAACAGCCCACAAGTCTCCTGACTTAACATAAATTCCACAAGGAGACATCACCTATGTCAGGTGGACATTAAGTAATAGCTTTACACAATTTAGCTTGGACCCTCCCTTCTTATACTGGGACTTCCAGGGTATGGGGCAGAGAGGAGAAAAGAGAATGGAAGAACTAGATGGGGAAGAACTTGAGAGGAACAAACCAAGATGGGGAAGAACTAGATTGAAGTGCTAGAAGAGACTACTAGAGGAATGAGATGGAAGATGAGGAAGAGCCAGATGGGGAAGTACTAGCTGGGTAAGAACAAGCTGAAAAGGACCTAGTTGAGGCAGAGTTAAGACAAGAGAATTAAGATAGGACTTAGAGGGAGCAATAGATAAATATAGAGAGAAATCAGGCAAGAAAGGAGCTAGACATGAGAACAGAACTGAAGCTGTGTATATAGGATGTTATTCCAGAGGAATTAAAGCAAGTAGACTATGGAGCTTGGTGTGCTGAGATTCTATTTCCTGAAAATAGTCCTCGCCGTTAGTAGTTCTCTCTCCTGAGCCCCTGGGATGTAGAATATTAAGGCTGGTCCCTCAAATATTATACAAGAATAAAAGGAGGCCAGGCCATCCTGAACCTCAGCATAACTCCACTTGCCCCTCCTCTCCTCTTTACCACATCCTGGCCCACACCTCTGGAAGAAGGCTTCCGCCCCATCAGAGCCCAGGACAGCATCCTGAAAACCAGGTAAGCCACCACCCTACCTAACCCCAACCCCTTCCTGCCCACCCAGCATAAACCCAAGTGCCCCTCCTCTCCTAACCAACTAATCCTGGCCCACACCTCTGGTGGAAGCCTCCTCATCCTCCAGAGGCCAGGCCAGCATCCCTAACCCTAGGTAATACAGTGCCCCATTCCACCCGTGCTGGTTCAGCATAACTCCAACTGACCCTCCTCTTCTCATCCTGATCATCTCATCATGTCCTGGCCTACACCTCTGGTGGAAGTCTTCCATCCCACCAGAGACCAGACAAAATCCTGATCCCCAGAGGCTAGCCCAGCATCTGAAGCCCAGAGACCAGAACAACTTCCTGAAAACCAGGCAAAAGCCTCCTATGCACCAGAAGCCAGGCCAACACCTGAACCTCAGAAGACCACAAGCTAGATCAGAAGGCATGCACATACATAGCCAGAAATTCAGCCCCAAACTTGGGTAGCAACCCCTTGCTGGACCAGAGGCCATCCACACCATCCGAAGTCCAACCCCAAATGGACAGAGACCCTCTACTCAGCCACAGACCACTCCAGTCAGAAGACCAGAGAAGAAACAGAAACTATTGAAGAAAACACCCATCCAACAAAGACAAACCCAGAAATCAGCGCTTAGAGCTATAATCACTTCAAATCCAGATGCTTAAAAGTCAGGGTAAGAGCACAATCAACAACAGCAGGGCAGTATGTCACCACCAGAGCCCAGCCATCCCTCTATAGCAAGCTTGAATATTCCAACACAGCTAAAGCACAAAAAATGATCTTAAAACAAACTGTGTGATGATGATAAAGGTCCTTAAAGAGGAGATGAATAAATCCCTTGAAGAAATCAAGGAAAAGACAACCAAAAAAAATGGAGTAAATCAACAAATCTCTTAAAGAAAGACAAGAAAAACACAACCAGGTGAAAGAACCTACCCACGACATGAAAATGGAAATAGAAGCAATAAAGGAAACTGGAAGAATTCAGGAAATGGAAACTCTGGGTAAGCGAACAAGAAATACAGACCAAAGCACCACAACAGAATTCAAGGGAAGGAAAAGCATTGAAGATACAACAGAAGAAATAAATTCATCTGTTAAAGAAAATGTTAGAGCTATAAACTCCTAGCACAAAGCATCCAGGAAGCTTGGGACACCATCAAAAGACCAAACCTAAGAATAATAGGAATAAAAGAAGGAGAAGAATCCCAGCTCAAAAAAACAGAAAATAAATTTTAACAAAATCATGGAAGAAAATTTCTTTAACCTAAAGAAGGACATACCTATAAAGGTACAAGAAGCTTACAGAACACTAAACAGACTAGATCAGAAAAGAAAGTCCCCAAGTCACATAATAATCAAAACACTAAAATTACAGAACAGCGAAAGTATATTAAAAGCTGCAAAGGAAAAAGGCCAAGTGACATATAAAGGCAGACCTCTCAGAATTATACCAGACTTCTCAATGGAGACTCAAAAAGACAAAAAGGCCTGGACAGATGTCTTGCAGACTCTAAGAGACCTCAGGTGCCAGCCCAGACTAATATACCCAGGAAAACTTTCAATCATTAGAAATGGTGAAAACAAGATATTTCATGTCAAAGTCAAATTTAAATAATATCTATCCACAAATCCAGCCCTATAGAAGGTAATAGAAGGAAAACTCCAGTCCAAGGAAGTTAACTACACCCATGTAAACACAGACAATAGATAATCTCACACCAACAAAATCAAAAGAAGGAACATACACACACACACACACACACACACACACACACACACACACACTACCATCACCACCATCACCAACAACACAATAACAGGAACAAATAATCAGTGGTCATTAATATTTCTCAATATTAATGGATTCAATTCTCCAATAAAAGGACATAGGCTAACAGAATGGATATAAAAACAAGATCCATTCTTTTGCTGTGTACAAGAAACACACCTCAACATCAAAGATAGACATTACTGTAGAGTAAAGGCTTGGAAAAAGATTTTCCAAGCAAATGGACCTAACAAGCAAGTGGGTGTAGCTATCCTAATAGCTAACAAAATAGACTTCAAACAAAAATTAATCAAAAGAGATGGAGAAGGACATTTCAAACTCATTAAAGGAAAAACCCACCAAGATGATGTCTCAGTTCTGAACATCTATGCCCCAAATACAAGGGCATACACATTGTAAAAGAAACATTACTAAAACTTAAATCATACATAAAACCCCACATATTAATAGTGGGAGATTTCAATACCCCACTCTCATCAAGGGACAGGTTGTCCAGACAGAAACTAAACAGAGAAGTAATGGAACTAACATGTTATGACTCAAATGGACCTAACAGATATCTACAGAACATTTTACCCAAACACAAAAGAATGAACCTTCTTCTCAGCACCCCATGGAACCTTCTCCAAAATTGACCACATACTCAGTCACAAAGCAAATGTCAATAGATACAAGAAAATTAAAATAACCTCCTATATACTATCAGACTACCATGGATTAAAGTTAGATTTCAACAACAACAGAAACAACAGAAAGCCTACATATTCATGGAAACTGAACAGCTTTCTACTGAATTACTCCTGGGTCAATGAAGAAATAAAGAAATTAAAGAGTTCCTAGAATTCAATGAAAATAAATCCACAATATACCCAAACTTATGGGACACAATGAAAACAGTGGTAAGAGGAAAGGTCATAGCACCAAATGCCTTCATAGAGAAATTAGAGAATTCTCACACCAGTGACTTATCAACACACCTGAATGATCTAGAACAAAAGGAAGCAAACACACCCAAGAGGAGTAGACTGCAGAAAACCAAACTCTGGACTGAATTCAATCAAATAGAAACAGAAAACAATACAAAGAATCAATAAAACAAAAAGTTGGTTCTTTGAGTAATCAACAAGATAAACAGACCTTTATCCAAACTAATGAAAAAAACAGAGAGAATATCCAAATCAACAAAATCAGAACCAAAAAGAGGGACATAACAACAGATACTGATGACATCCAAAGACTCATTAGGTCATACTTCAAAAACCTGTACTCCACAAATTTGGGAAATCTAAAAGAAATGGACAAATTTATTGTTAGATATCGCTTACCAAAGTTAAGATTAGATAAACAATTTAAATAGACCTATCACTCTCAAGGGACTAGAAGCAGTCATTAAAAGTCTCCCAACCAAAACAAAGCCCAGGACCTGATGAGGTTTGAAGCAGAATTCTACCAGACCTTCAAAAAAGAGCTAATACCAGTATTCTTCAAATTATTCCACAAAATGGAAACAGAAGGAACATTGCCAAATTCATATAATGGTCACAGTCATCCTGATACCCAAACAGCACAATGACTCAACAACAAAAAAAGAATTACAGATCAATTTCTCTTATGAACATTGATGCAAAAATACTCAATAAAGTACTTGCAATCTAAATCCAAGGACACATCAAAAAGATCATCTACTATGATTAAGTGAGCTTCATCCCAGAGATGCAGGGATGGTTCAACATATGAAAATCTGTCAATGTAATCCACCATATAAACAAACTGAAAGAAAAAACCTCATTAGATTCTGAAAAAGCCTTTGACACAATCCAACACCCCTTCATGATCTTAGAGATCAGGGATACAAGGAATGTACCTCAACATAATAAAGGCAATGTATATCAAGCCAATAGCCAACATCAAATTAAATGGAGAGAACCTCAAAGCAATTCCACTAAAATCAGGAACAAGACAAGGATGTTCACTCTCTCCATGTTATTCAATATAGTACTCAAAGTTCTAGCTAGAGCAATAAGACAATGAAAGGAGATCAAGGGGATACAAATTAGAAAGGAAGAAGTCAAAGTATGAGTATTTGCAGATGATATGATAGTATATATAAGCAACTCCAAAAATTTTATCAGAGAACTCCTACAGCTGATAAACACCTTCAGCAAAGTGACTGGATACAAGATTAACTTAAAAAATTTGGTAGCCTTCCTATATACAAACAATAAATGGGCTGAGGAAGAAATCATGGAAACAGTACCCTTCACAATAGCCCAATAATATAAAATATCTTGGTGTAACTCTAACCAAACAAGTGAAAGACCTGTATGACAAGAACTTCAAGTCTTCCAAGAATAAAATTAGAGAGGATATCAGAAGATGGAAAGATCTCCCATGCTCATGGATTGATAGGATTGATATAGTACCATCAATAAGGCCATCTTATACCAAAAGCAGTCTACAGATTCAATGCAATACCTATCAAAATCCCAACACAATTCTTCACAGACCTTGAAGGAATAATATTCAGTTTCATATGGGAAAAAACTCAGGATAGCTAAAACAATCCTGTACAATAAAAGAACTTCCAGAAGTATCACCATCCCTGATTTTAAGCTCTATTACAGAGCTATAGTAACAAAAACAGCATGGTATTGGCACAAAGACAGGTGGATCAATGGAAAAAAACTGAAGACCTCAGACATAAATCCACACACCTATGGATACTCTGTTTCAACAAAGAAGCCAGAATTATACAATGGAAAAAAGAAAGCATCTTCAACAAGTGGTGCTGGCATAATTGGATGTCAGTATGCAGAAGAATGCAAATAGATCCATGTCTATCACCGTGCACAAAACTCAAGTCCAAGTGGATCAAAGACCTCAACACAAATCCAGATACATTGATCCTACAGAAACTAAAAGGCTTCTATAAGGCAGAGGACATCACCAGTAGGACAAAACAAACAAACAAACAAACAAACAAACAAACAAACTGGCAGCCTAAAGAATAGGAAAAGATCTTCACCAACCCCATATCTGAAAGAGAGCTGATTTCCAAAATATATAAAGGATTCAAGAATCTAGACACCAAAAACCCAAATAATCCAATTTTAAAATGGGGTACAGATCTAAACAGAGAATTCTCAACAGAAGACTCTCAAATGGCCAAGAAACATTTAAAGAAATGTTCAACATCCTTAACCATCAGGGAAATGCAATCAAAAATGACTCTGAGATTCCACCTTACATCTGTCAGAATGGCTAAGATCAGAACCTCAAGTGACAGCACATGCTGGAGAGGATGTGGAGAAAGGGGAACACTCCTCCATTGCTGGTGAGAGTGCAAACTTGTACAGACACTTTGGAAATCAGTATGTCAGTTTCTCAGAAAATTGGGAATCGATCTACCTTAAGACTCAGCTATACCACTCTTGGGCACATATCAAAGGATGTTCAATCATACCATGAGGACACTTGCTCAACTATATTCATAACAGCTTTATTTGTAATAGCCAGAAACTGGAAACAATCTAGATGTCCTTCAATAGAAGAATGGACAAAGATGTGGTACATTTGCACAATGGAGTATTACTCAGCTGTTAAAACTAATGACATCATGAAATTAGCAGGCAAATGGATAAAACTAGAAAAAAAATAATCCTGAATGAGGTAACCCAGACCCAGAAAGACAAACATGGCATGTAGTCACTTGTAAGTGGATATTAGCTGTAAAGTAAAGGATAACCATGCTACAATCCACAGACCCAGAGAGGCTAGGTAACAAGGAGGGTCAAGGAGGGAACACTCAGATATCCCTGGGAAGGGGAAATAGAAGAGATTTTGTGGGTGGACTGTGGGCACGTGGGGATGGGAACATGAGGGATCAGGTTGGAGTGGGGTTGGGGGGAAAGTACTGAAAAAGATTACTGGAAAGGGAGGGCATTTCAGGGTGAGATAGAAATATAGCGCAAGGGAAACTCCCAGAAATCTACAAGGGTGACCCCAGCTAAGACTCCTAGTGGATATGTAACCTGAACTGGTCATTTCCTTCAACCAAGCAAGACTTCCGGTGGAGGGATTGGGACACCAACCCAGCCACATAACCTTCGGCTGACAGTCTCTTCTGCCTATGGGATGTACTGGGGTAAGAGTGTTGCAGAGATTGTGGGAGTGGCCAAGCAAGACTGGTCCAGCCTGAGACCCATGCCAGGAGAGTGAGCCCACTCCAGACCCTACCTGGAGAGTCAGGACCTAGAGGTTGGATTGTGGTGACATTGTGTTCTCCAATATATTGTGCACCCTAATAAACTTATCTGTGGTCAGAGAACAGAACAGCCGCTGGATAGACATAGAGGCCAGAAAATGGTGGCACACATACCTTCAATTCCAGCATTCCAGATCTCTGAGTTCAAAGCCACACTGGAAACAACCAAGCATGGTGACACATGCCTTTATCCCAGGAAGTGATGGCAAGAAGCAGAAAGGTATATAAGGTATATATAACCAGGAACTAGCCTGGTTAAGCTTTTAAGCTTTTAGCAGCAGTTCAGCTGAGATTCATTTGGATGAGAACTCAGAGGCTTCCAGTCTAAGGAAACAGGATCAGCTGAGGAATTGGCAAGGTGAGGTAGCTGTGGCTGGTTCTGTCTCTCTGATATTTCAGCGTTCATCCCAATACCTGGCTCTGAGTTTGTTTTTATTAATAAGACCTTTTAAGATTCATGCTACACTGGATGGCCCAGAGACCTAGGATAGAACCAAACATGACTAGAGGGAAAAAAAAAGTCAATGTAGTGATGCCTAATGATATTCTGTTGTACTCATAGATTGAGGCCTAGATCAATTGTCATCAGAGAGGCTTCATCCAGTGACTGGTGGAAACAGATGCAGAGACCCACAGCCAAACGTTAGGCCAAACTTGGGGAATCCTGCTGAAGAGAAGGAAGGAGGATTGTAGGAGCCAGAGGGGTCAAAGACATCACAAGAAAACGCACAGAATCAGCTAAACTGGGCAATAAACAAACAAACAAACAAACAAATAAATAAATCATAATTTTAAAAAAGTAAAATCAACAAACAAAAAATGAATAAGTATCTCTGGGAAGAAAAGAGATCCTTCAATGCTGAGACTTAGAGTGAAGAAGAGCCCCTGTCCAAAAGACACAGACATGTCTGTAACTTCTTCCACTTTTATGTCTGAGAAGGTAGGAAAGCATTTGCTGGTGGAGAGTGTGATGGGGTGGGATAGCCTGTGCTATTCAGGTGGACTGGGCTAGTGACTAAGCTAACACCATCTTCTACTGACTCCGTTTTGTGTCTGCTTTCACAGCCTTCCACCACTCAGTAGCCACATCTGCCTTGGCAATGCTTTTGAGACTGTCCGTGACCCTAACCATGGTCCAGATGTATTAACCAAAATAATTAATGTTTGTGCAAGCTAAAATATAAGACTAAAATAACTAGAGGAAGTGTAAATCAAAAATAATTGTCATGTTGTGTCTAGAAAATACTGCTAAGCTCTGCAAAAAGGCAGATGTTACAAGGTTACCCCAACCCCCCTAACACTGATGTAACCTCCCTTGAACACTGATGCAATTGTGGCTTTTATGGTTTTTGTCTTTAAAAATGCTGTGCCCCTGAGCTTCAGCTCCAAGAGACATTTTGGAGGCATTTGCCTGCTCTTGGTCTGGCAGTCATTAAAGACCTCTTAAACTCTTAATTGGCTTAGTTAGCGTGGTTGTCAGTAACTATCTCCCATGGATGATTTCAGGGCCTGGGACAGGCTGCCACTGATAAAATTGAGAGGTAAGAGTGACAGTGCTTTTAAACCATGCAGTCAACACGGAAGAAAGCACCCACTGCCTGGATCAGCTCGTTGGTGGAGCCAGCTGGACATGGGTCAGGGACTGGAGTTGGAAGCTGGAAGGTTCAGCTCACTTCTTTCTGCTTCCGTATCTGAAACTGAGGGCCATCTGGTACCCTTGAGGAAAGTGGCTGATGGTGATTCAAAGACATACCTTCACTCCCCAGTGCCAGAAATAGGGGTCTTAGGTTTGTGTCCTCCTTAATGCCAGGAGTCCAAGCTATGTGAGTATTGTGTGCTATTTGGGGTTATGTGCCCCAGGACCCTGCTTGGACTTCATCAGCAAATGATGGCTCCTAACCAATGTGGCCAATGCCATCCATCCAGCACTGTCCTCTGAACCCAACCAGTGCCTGCCCTCGGTCCAGTGAAGGAAACCCAGCACTGATAAAGGAGCTGAAGACATAAACTGGAGGGCCTGTGAGAGATGGCTCAGTGGGTAAAGGCACTTGGGCCCCATGGTGGAAGGAGAGAAATGTCCCACAAGTTGTCCTGTGACCTCCATGTGCACGCCTTAACATTCAAGCACCCACCCCAGAACTAAATAAACAGGTGTGATCTTTTGTTTTTTTAATGAAACAAATTGAAATTTGCTGTTGAAATTGACACTAAATGAGAACTTCCTCTCCCACCTCCCATGACTCCTGTGACAGTTTGGGGGTATTGTAGGCCTGTTGAGCATGGCTTTGATCCACGGGACAGTGAGGGGAAGCAGGGGAGAGGTTCCTCTGCTGAGTCTTTAGAGCTGAGTCTGCAGTGCAGGAGCATGGGACCTGGGAGGCAAAAGCAGGGAGTTTCATCTTCATGCTGGCACTGGTGAATTTCAGACGTGGGAAGATCTGTTCCAATCCACACTGGGGAATGTTGCACAGCCTGGTGGGAACTGGGCGAGGCCAGAGAGACTCTAGATGCAGGATATGAACTAATTGGGCCAGAAGGAACCGCAGTTGGGTCTGGCTAGAGCTGAGAGATGGTACCAAGGACTCTTCTACACCCCCACCATGTGGCAAGTGCCAGGGTCAGCCCCCAGGGTAGGTGCTTCACAAAGATCTCAGCTGTCTGGCTCTGGTGTGAGAACATGTGTCAAAGGTCAGGAGCACCAGACACAACTATTTTCTAACTTCAGAGACCCTGGCAGCATCAACAATACGGTGGCTGATGGAGGGAGATGCAGTTGCTGGAGCCAAGTGTCAGCATCCCTTCTGGTGTCTTATTAAGGTCATTCATCAGCAGATGGGAAGAGAATCCCAGGAGAGCAGAAGGCAGAGGCAGAGAGGGAAGCCACAGGTCAAGGGGTGGGAGGTCACCGGTCAAGGGGTGGGAGGCACTAGCTACCTTTGCAATTCTGGCTGGGTTCTAGATCTCAAGGGTCAGGTCTGGGTAGACCCGTTTCCATGTGTGAAATACCCAGAGTGAAGGTGAGTGGGAACTGAGTCAGCCATACTGCATTGCAGGACATATGGACGACATCACACAGGCATTCAGCAGAATCTTACATCAGCCGGTTGTCTGGCTAGCATCCTGATCCAGCCATCAGACTGGACCACCATACTACCATGGTACAGGAGGGAAATAACCAGAGTAATGTGTCAAGGCTTCATTGAGACACAACTGAAAACAGCTCTGGGGGCACCAGAGAACCCTATTCCAGCCTGAGGAACTGGTCCCCAGCTGGGTAGATGGTACCCTGTCTTCAGGGAGCAGAGCTGCATGCTAGGTAAACAGCAAGCGGTAACTAAGTACTGAGCACTGTGAAGTTACTTTGCCACAGAGTGCCCTGTAGTCAATGCTTTCCCTATCTACACCCTGGCCTCCTACCACACCCCACAGCCAGGGAGAGAGTGGGGATTTTATCTATCCATCTATCTGTCTGTCTGTCTAGCTAGCTATCATCTAGCTATCTATCATCTAGCTATCCATCCATCCATCTATCATTATCTGTCTACCTACTCCTTTCCTGCCCTGAGACAGGGTTTCTCTTTGTAGCCCTGGCTGTCCTAGAATTTGCTCTGTAGACCAGGCTGGCTTCACACTCTGCCTCTGCCTCTCAAGTGCTAGGATTAAGGCATGTGTCACCATGCTTGTCCAGAGTGAGAATTTTAAATGGCTGCTGCTGATGTCCGTGTGTAGTTACTTACTGCACTGCTGAACAAAATACCTGAGAAAAGCAACATAGGGCAGGAAGGATCTCTTTTGGCTCAGTTTGAGGGACAGCCCACCATGGAGGTCTCAGCAGCAGGATCGTGAGGTGACTGGTCACAGGAAAGAGATACATACTGGTGCTCAGTTCATTTTCCCTTTGCGTGAAGTCTAAGACCCTAGAGCATGGACAGGTGCAGCCCACATTTAGGGTGGGTCTCCCCATCTCAATGAACCCAATCTAGATCACTCCTCCTAGGCACATCCAAAGTCCATGTCTTTTCGTAATTCTGGATCCTGTAGAGTTGACAGTATAGACATCACACTCTTCTGGGAGGGTGAAGCGGACATACATTTTCTTATTCCACATGCACACACAGATGTTTTTCAGCTGTGTCTCTGTGACATGGACTTGCTGCTGCCTCCGTTTCCTGGGACAAGCAATGCAGATCACCCCAGGAGCTCCTGCATGCACTAGTGAGGGTTAAACATGCTTGAAACACCCACAGCAGCACCTGAATATACTGAGTGCCTAATAAATGCCAGCCTCTATTATTAATAACAATATTAATACAGCTAGTCAAAAGTCCTAGCAGGTGGTATCAACTCCTGCTACATGAAAGCCTGTGTCTGCTGTGTCCCTGGAGAGAAGGCTGATCACCCCTCAGGAAACTCAATCTTGGAGGTTGAAATGCTCCAGCTATGCTCTGAGGCGCTGCCTCCCCATCAAACAGCAAGCCCATAGCTACTCAGCCTGACCAGCACAGGGTGCCAGAGTTCCCACCAGATAGTCTCTGTACTCGAACCTCATGAGGAGGGCAGGCTGCACAGTCTCATTGGCTTCATCTTAGTGGCTGTATTAGGTGATTCAGCTACAATCACACAGCTTGGAGACAGTGAACACAGGCCAGGGCCCAGGCTCTGATGTCCCCATTGTCTATGACTCCAAGTGTCTGGTGCACTCTGGGGATCTGGCAAGTCCCTGGCAGCCATTTCTGACTTCCAAGCACTTTTCTTTTGATCACAACTGCTTCTAGACACAAAGACAGAACATGGGGGAAGCCTGAGACCACCGTTCCTTTCATCTGAGGCTAAGAAAGGCAGCTTCTTCTCCCAATGGCCACAGGCTCAGAGGCCAGAGCAGCCTACCAAACCAATTATGGACTCACGTTTCTCTCTGACCGCCAAGGCCTGGGACTCAGGCTGCAGCAAGGAAGCTGCTTCTGATGGTAGCATTTGCTTCTCAAACACCAGAGGCCCCAGCCAGGTGGAGAATGGATAGATTCTGGCATTGATCGGTACCCTAAATAATACATCAAAGGCCTATGACTCTACCATAAAGGCCTGGCAAGTGTCTTTGAGGACTCCCTGGGGACCAGCCACGCCAGTGGGTAGAAAGAGGGGCAGTACTGAGCAGGTTCTCACACCTGAGAGAGGAATAGAAACTTCAGCATCCCCACCCGGTACTGCATCCTGTGCCCTGGGGATAGGCTCCCACCCTACTGGTGATAGTCCCCTGTGTGTGTGGGGGGGGTGCAAAGCTGCCCCTGAACCTTGAGGTCACTGACTCTTCACAATCTCTCTGACTCCACCTTTCCCGGAGCAGCACACAGTCTGAATCACACAACACATAGCTTTTCCGGCTGCATTTCTCAACTCCTTTTTACATACATAAATATTTAAAGGGGGAATGTTGTGTCACCCTCACAGACGGGGTTTCAGATTCCCTTGCCATAACTAACAGGAAGTCACAAGGATATCAGCAAGGAATGGGTATTTCTCTATTCCACAAAAATCGTGACAAAAACTAGCACAAGTGCCCAAATCACCTCTTTCAGGTTTCTGGAAATCCAGCACAGGCTTGCAGAATTCCAGAGAGTGGGTGTTTGTGGGAGAGCCTGGTAGCATTTTAACTCGATGTGTTTCCAGAACTTTCTCGTCAGCTTAGGTTCCTTTGAAAGCCTGGAGTCAGCGGCCCAGTCTCCCCCAGAGGGGACAGAGCCTCAGCACCAGGGAACTGTCATTTCTCTGTCCCTGGGTGACTCTACTTACAAGGCTCTCTTCATTTGACCTTGCCCAGTGTGAAAAATCTGAGTTTTTCTAAAACAGTAAGAAGTAAAGGATTCGTTCACTGGAATCCAGTGAACCGCAGTGGGGCAAACTATGAGCTAACCAAAAAGTCTAAGAGAAAACCCAGAAATCTCATGAAGTAGGCTGAGAACAGGGAAAGAAAGCAGCTACCAAGATGGCTATGGTGGCATTTTGGATTCCAGCAAATTCCTGATGGCTGTGTGCCTTGGCTCAGAAGAAAGCCAAGAAGGCTCTGAGCTCTCACTTCCACCTGACCCCAAGAGTGTATGCTAACAGGAAGTAGAGATAAGCAGGAAGGCAGGACCAACCACTTCCTGGTAAAGTACTGAAGGTGTATTCAACATAGACAGACTCCCTGTCTCTGGGAGAGGGGGTAGCTGTAGGCATTGCAGCATCATTGTCCAATAATCAGTTTGTAAGCTGAGCAGGTACCACAGAACCCACATGAGAAAAGCATTATACAAGATGGTAATAGACTCAAAGGTTTTAAAAAAAAGACACTGCAGTGATTCTCTCAACAGACAAGAAACATCTGGAGGCTGGAGAGGTGGCTGGGGTGAAGAGTGCTTGTGGCTTTTGCAGAGGACCGAGGCTTGGTCCCCAGCATCTGCATGGTGGCTCCCAACCCTACAGTACAGTCCCAAGGGGCCTGATACCTTCTGGCCTCCACAGGTTCCTGTGCACCCATGGTATGCATAAACTAATGCAGGCATGGCACACACACATACACACAGAAATCACAAATAAATTTTTAAAAAAAGACAACACCTGGTAAAATTGACATGTTTTCACAATCAGAACACTTAGCAACCTGGAGTGGAACCAGTCACATGATCCTCTCAACAGACACAGAAAGCACCCCATACCTCCCACACCCTCTCACAGGAAGAGCACTCAGCTAGAACTAGAGCAGAACTTGCTCATACTGGTCAGAGGCGCTTGTGAGGCTCTCACAGCTGAACTCCCACTAACACAGGAGACAGAGGCTCTCCCTCACAGCAGGAACAAGGCCACGATGTCTACTCTCTTTCCTGTTGTACTGGCCGTTCTAAACTCATTGCACACAGGGCTCATTCTCCAGAGAGTCTCCTGGAGTCACAGAACAGTCTGAGGCCGGGGTCAAGCATCCTTTACTAAACAGCCTGGGACAGCAGGGAACCCACCGTAAGTACCTGTCATGAGTACCTGTTGGGGACTGGAGAGATGGCTCAGTGACTAAGAACACTAGTTGCTCTTTCAGAGGACCTGGGTTCAATTCTCAGTTTATAACTGCCTGTAACTCCAGTTCCAGGAGATCTGATGCCCTCATCTGGCCTCTGTGGACATCAGACATACACATGGTATACTTACATATGTACAGACAACCACTAATATACATAACTAATTCATAAACCTTTTATTAGAAGGAGTACTTGCTGGTCAGAGACCCATAAACCAAGGCAGACTGGTAGCCCAGTCTCCTTTATATCACTGCTTTAACCTAGTGCTGGATGCTCAAGTCATCAGTGATGTCACCAACACTGATGTCCTCACAGTGTCCTCCGAGTCTGGGCTGGGCTCTCAGTCATATCTTCTGTGATGGGCTGCAGTTTCACAGAAATAGACTCCGACAAGAAAGCTAGAGTTCCCGTGTCCTTGGTCTGAACATGAACAAGTCAAACCAGAGACCGAAATTCGTATATGAAAAGCAGCTGGGGCTTGGGGCACAGTTCAACCCAGAAAGCACTCACCATGCAAACATGAAGGCCCGAGCTTGATCCCCAGCTCCTGCATGAGAGCTAGGCAAGGGATCAGCCCATACCTCTTCCCATGAACTGCAAAGGGAAAGACAGGAGGATCCCTGGGGCCAGCCAGCCAATCTAGTTGATCAGGGAGTTCCTGGTCCAGCAAGAGACCCTGCCTCAAAAAATAAAATGAAAGGGCCACCAAGGGAGTAGGGGGTCAAAGGAGTAGGGCCACAGTTTCTGAGAAACAGAAGTATAAAGAGTACTAGTAGGCAAAACTCAGATCTACATGGCAGCCACCAGGAAACAGCCAAGAAGGAATTTGATTGCCTGCATGGGCAGGCACACAGGTATGTGCACACAGTGTGCATACACACAAGGACATGTAGATACATGGGAGCTGACAGCCACATCCCTGGGAGAGGAAGCACTCTGTCGGCTTCCTTGGAAACAAAGACCTACCCATGTTCCCTTTCTCTGTACTTTTCCAAGTCTGTGAAAGTCAGCCACCACCACCACCACCACCTCTACCACCACCACCACCACCACCACCACCACCACCACCACCACCACCACCACCACCTCCACCTCCATCACCACCACCACCACCAAGAACCATTGTTACCTCTGTCTGAGACGTTTTTTCCAGAAAACCTGAGCTTCAAGAAGGCTGAGCCTGGAGCTATTGATAGGCATTGCTGGCCTGGCCGAGGAACCTGGAACAAGCCAAACACAGGGGAAAGTGTAAAAGCCAAAGTTATGTTTTAAGTTTTAATTACTGTGCCTAAGAGATCCATGAAACAAAATGCCTCTGATCTGCAAGCCCCTTGCCCAAGGGCAGATACTTCCTGAAATGCTGGAGGCTGTTGTTTATAACGAACCTCACGTTTGTTTGACTCAACTGAACTGGATGCACTTGATCACATGTGGGTGGGAGGTATGTGGGCAGGAAATACCTCGGGATATAATCTTGCCCCTGATTGGACCTGATGGGAAGTATGATGGCCTCATGGTTTTGCCTTTTTAAGCCTCTGCAAAACATGACTCATGGACATTTTCTGGGAGCCCAGACATGGACCTGGCCAGAGTCCATCAAACAAGCCAGTATTTAATTAAAGCTTGCTTCAAATTTGGCTTTAAACTGTGTTAGTGGTCTTATTCTTGATTGGTGGGATTAACAATAGCCCCACGTACACCAGACACAGGCCGTCATTTGTTTGTTTGTTTGTATGTTTCTCTTTTGAGACAGGGCATCACTGTAGCTCAGGCTAGCTTCTACTTCACTGTGTAGTGGAGGATGACCTTGGACTCCTGGCCCCCACCTTGCCCAGGGCTGAGTTTACAGGCATCACACTCAGTCTATGCAGTTCTCCGGTGGAGTGGAGCTCAGGGCTCTGTAGACGTTAGGCAAGCTCTCTGCCAGTTGATGTATGGTCTCAAGCCCCTGTTTCTCTTACTCTCACTTTGCAAAGAAGAGGTAGCTGTTCCCTCAGATGCAAGCAGTGGACTGTCTCTCTCAGTGTTGCCTGAGACCTAACCCATTTGACAGTGTGAGGTTAGTCTGGATGGAAATAAGAGTCAAACACCTAAAGGCCAGGAAAGGGCTGGACCTACTTCCCCCTAAACCCTTCCCATCCCTGCTCAGAGATGACCACACAGGCCAACCAGGGACAGCCACCCAGTTCCCACTCTCCCATGCTCTGCTAAGGTACAGAAGAGGCATGCCGAGACGTCTCTGAATCTGGTTTCTCATCTGAAGCACAGTGCAGTCCTCACATTGAAATAGCTGGAGGGAGGGTCCAATGAGATGGTGGAGAAGAACAAAGCACCCAGCTCCCAGCATCCAGCATCCACACCTCCAAATGGATGCTGGCACCAGGACAATTGTTACCTCCATAGCCAACACATCCACAGTCCCTGTGCAGATGTCAACTGTGGCTCATGTAACCACTGTGTGAGAATACAATCACATCTGCTCATTCACCCCATGTCACATGACAATGGTGGCCAGCATCAGGCGATTGGAACCAAGCTTGTTCAATTCACAGAGTCTGAACGCTCTGGCCATTTTGCAGAAAGGTCCTCCAGCCCTGCCAGGAACGGGAAGACACGCCTTTGGGCCCAGCCCCATTAGGAGAGAGTGTTTCCACCCACTGAACTCCAACATGCTTGTGGAAGATGAATCCCAATTCAGAGATGATGAAATGGGAAGGGAAAATTGCGTCAGGCTGGAACTACGACTGAGTGGAAGGAGCACTTGCCTAGCACGCACAACGACTGGATTCGGTCCCCAGGACTGCATAGGTCAGGCCTGATAGCACAGGCCTGCTCTCATACTCAGGAGACAGAGAAAGGGGAGCCAGAGGCCCAGGCACAGCCTTAGTTAGGTAGAAAGTCTGAAAAAATGCACAAGGGCCAGCTCAGTGGCATTAGAGGTGCTCAGGAGCAGAATTCCTGTGGGTTCATTCTCCCATCCTTGTGTCCACATCTGCAAACCTCCCCAAGCTTAAACATTGTGTTCTGAAAGTGATGGGGTCACAGTTGAGAGTGGGGGTCCCTTCTTCCTGCCACAAACGAGAGGCTCATCACCTCTCTGACCTTTCCTTTCCTCGTCTGAAGTACCCATGTGCAGGTCACTCACAGTAGCCACTAAATAAGGTGGGGGACACTATTAGTAATTGTGGTTTGAATGAGAAAGGCCCTCATTGGCTACATTTGGATGCTTGGTCCCCAGTTGGTAGAACTGGTTGGGAAGGATGAGAAGGCATGGCTTTGTTGGAGTTGTGTCACTGTGGATGGGTTTTGAAGTTTCAGAGGACCAGGCCAGACTCAGTGTCTTCCTCTCTGGCTGCTGCATGAAGATCAGGATGTAAAACTCTCAGCTACTGCTCCAGGGCCATGCCTGTCTGCTTCTTTCCATGATGACCATGGACTAACCCTCTAAAATTATAAGCCAGCCTGCTGTGGGATGTTCTGTATGTCAAATGTGTTGCTCTGACTGGTTATTAAATAAAACACTAATTGGCCAGTAGTCAGGCAGGAAGTATAGGCGGGACAAGCAGACAAGAGAATTCTGGGAAGTGGAAAGCTGAGACAGAGAGCCGCTGCCAGCCGCTGCCATGACAAGCGAGATATAAGGTACTGGTAAGCCACGAGCCACGTGGCAACTTATAGACTAATAGAAATGGGTTAATTTAAGATAGAAGAAGTAGATAACAAGAAGGCTGCCACAGCCATACAGTTTGTAAATAATATAAGCATCTGTGTTTTTATTTTATAAGTGGGCTGTCAGACTGACAGGGCTTGGCGGGGGCTGGAGAGAAGCTCTCCAGCTACACCAGCCCCCAATTAAACGCTTTCTTTCATACAAGCTTTCTTGGTCATGGCATTTCTTCTCATCAACAGAACAGTGGCTAAGGCTGTGAAAGAAGATGTTTGAAAAACCAATTATCTTGATTAAGCTGATTTTTAAAGGTCCTATAAGAATCCAACTGGGATCTTGAGACAGTACCTTGAGACCCATGGTATGGCCAATGTTCTGCTTTGGGACCAGAGAAACTCTTCCAAGGTCCTATAGTACAAAGGAGTTGCCATGTGCACTGGGGGAGGGGAGACCTCCCTGCTCACTCTGTCCTGTTCCCACCCACCCTCCCCCACCCACCCTCCACCCCCCGACCAATCTGGGCTGTTGGCTTCAGCCACAAATGGTGGCTATCAGTGTGGATCACCGTCTCTCTACCTCCCTTGGCCAAAGGTGGGGTGAGTGAAAGGTGAGCTTGGCTCTACAGTGAAGGTGCTCTCACCTCCTACTGTGACCTGGAAAGACTAATGATGGAAGCCTCTGGGGAAAGAAGATTCAGTTCAACAAGGCAAAGTAGCCCTTTACTGTGGTGGTGTGGCTCCTGCTTCCTCCTGTTGCTGGACTCTCAGACAAGACTGCACAGTGTGCTTAGCCTCCAGCTGTGGCTTAGGTGCCTGGGTACCACAGGTAAGTTCTAGAGCCTCTAAATGTTGGCTTTCTCCAGCAGCAGCCTGAAGGCAGCTGAAGGCTAGCCCTGTCCTCACTGCTGCTTCCTACAGGAGGCAGAAGCACCTTGAACCTGCCATCAAAGTGGAGATGGGCATGTTCAGCTGCCTTAATATTACTGCTTCTCCCAGCTCTGTTGCCGCATGCCCCTGCCCTCAGAGACCCCAGGAGTCAGTTTCATTAGCAAAAGAGTCAACTTAATTCCAGACCAGCAAGACAGTGCTGAACTACCCAGAGTATCTTCAGGTGACCCCCAGTGCCTTTTTGTTGGGGATAAGATTGGACAGCTAGCAGTTATTGACAGAGATGGCAGACAGACATTGATCAGGACCAGGGAGAGAATTGCCTTCATTATCACAGGACAACTACAAGCAGTGATGGACGAGTCCCTGGCAGGGTAGAGCCGCCTCTTTTGGTGCTGGTGGCTGGTATGGAGGCCTGCCTCTCTGTCTCAGCCTGTCCCTGACCTTTAAAAGAAATGAGATGATGATAAAACTCGGCAGCATCCCTGACTGATGGGATGTGCAACACTGGAAATGTGAACCTTTGGTGATGAGAAGGAGTGGCAGTCTGCCTCCTTGGCAGTCTGTTTCCCAGGTCCCTCTGCAGCCTGCTATCCCGCTCAGCCAGAGGCTGCGACTGGGGCTCCAGGGAAGTGCAAGGATGATCTTCCAGTCCACAGTCTCCTGCTTTGAATCTTCCATAATGGGAAATATCTGGGAAGAGATGGGAATGCATACTGGTCCCCTAAGCTCCCCTGCAGTGAGGACCCTGAGGCCTTCTGGTGGCATAGGTACCCAGGCCTGCCCTATGTCTGTCACTTTGTGGGGAAAGCTGTGCTTCCATGTAATCAAACCCCACTGAGTGCACTTATCCACTGAGCTTTCTCGAAAGATCTGGAGAGATTCCAAGCCCACGGCTAGAATAAGACTTGCCAGCATTTGAATGCTGTACCGGCCCTTACACAGCTACCATCCGCTCCCCTAGGGGCTCACACATCCTGGGAAGACCCACCCAGGTTCTTCCATGAAGGTTAGAGGCAGAAGCCTATCAAGATTCCCCTAGACAGCCAGAATCCCAGAGTTGAAAACAGAGTCTGGGATACACACTGGAAAATAAACATATAAGTGCCATTGGGAACCTAGAGCTGACCACTGTCTCCCTTCCTTCTGAATCTTGTCGTGCCCAGGAAGATGTGGCGTTGCACCACAGAGCCTATCATCACCTCACATCATGAAGTCTATCGACGGGGGCAAGCCATGTGCTCCTGCATAGCATATGTGCCTAGCTCTGCACAGCTGAATGAATGAGTAAATGAACGAATGACCACTTGCTCCATTCCTGTTCAGACACTCTGAGAGTCTGGATACGACCCCTACCCCCTGTGGCTCCCTCATTTGGCTAGAGCAGTTGGCCCTCAAGCTGTGGGGATCTGCCTGTTTCTGCATCTTCAGTACTGGAATTAGGAGCTCACACCATGGTTTCAGGCAAGCATTTTACTGACTGAGTCTTCTCCCATTTTAGAGATGGAGTGACAGATCTGTCCACTGGGTAAAGAGACACACTCAGAAAACACACACAGGCACTTTGGGCCCACACCTACTAGGCTCAGGTTTCTTTTGAAGTGGAGACAATGGTGGCCACCATGCCATGCAAGTAGAAACCCTGGAGATGTGGTCACGGGCTGTGGTGCCTTTAGGCACTGCTTAGGAAGGGGCTGGCTTTGGGCAGGTTGATTATCCTTGGCAGGAGATAATTAACAGTGTCCCTAAATCAACAGTGCTGGACGAAGCATGGCCTTGGCTGCTCTCTGCGAAGATTATTGCTGTGTATGAATATTTCATAAGTCTCTCCTGCCAGCCCTCCCTGCCCGTTCCATGGTCATAAATGTCATCCTGCAACCCAAATCTAAACTCAGCTGTGTCTCAAGTGGGTGGGGGAGTTTCAGATCATTCTGGGACCCACAGGACTCACTTTAAACATAGAAGAAAGAAGGAGGGAGGGAGGGAGGGAGAGAGGGATGGAGAGGGGGAGAGAATATGCATCAGCCCTTAAAAGTCACACTAAGCACAGAAGAAGTGGGTTAAATGGTGCCCCCTTCCCTGCCATATTCATGTCTATAAAGCTTCAGGATGCAGGCTTCCATGGAAATAAAGCATTAGGACAGTGAGGTCATACTGGAGGTCTGTGGGCTCTAACTCACTGATGTCTTTGTAAGGAGAATGACACCCAGGAAGAGGAGGGATAGCCACATGCACATAGGAGTGCCACAAGCCAAGGGACACCTGAGCCATCAGAGCTGCAAGAGATTGGAGGTGCCCTTCCCCAGATGCTCGGAGAGATCCTGGCTCCACTCACCCTTGACTTTGGACATTTGGCATAAAGACTAGAGAAGAATGGCTTCCTTTGTTTTGAGCCACCCAGTTCTAGCAGTGTGTGGCTGAAGCCCAAGAATTTTCCAGGATATGGCCTCTGCAGGAAAGCAGGGTTTCTGGACCTTGCCCCTCACACACTCTGCTCTGTCCCCCCGACTACCCTCATCTGCACATGCTCAGCCTCCGTTGTCTCAGGGTCTCATCTCTTGTTTTGCTTTTTGTTGTAATAAGCACCATGACTAAAAGCAACTTGGGAGGAAAGGGTTTATTTTGTCACACATATTACAGTTCATCACGAAGGATGAAAGAAAGGCAGGGGCTCAAGGCTGGAGGCAGGAACTGAAGCAGAGGCCATGGAAAGGTGCTGCTTACTAACCTGCTTCTCCCATTCCCCCCCTCAGCCCATGCGGTTCACTCATTTTGCTTTCTTATACCTGGAACCACCTGCCCAGGGATGGCACCACCCCCAGCGGGCTGAGCCCTCACATCAATGGTAAATCAAGACAGCTATGCCAGACACGCGTACAGGTCATTTTGAGGGAGGCAACTCCTCACTCGAGGTTCCTCTTCCCAGAAACCTCCAGTTTGTGTAAAGTTAACAAAAACATAACCAGCAGCCTGCTTTCCCACAACAAACACCCTCTCTCTCAGGTCTGAGTAAGGAGCTAGAAAGCTGAGGTGATTTAGACAAAGACATTGGGAAATGCCTCAACCTTCTGCAGGGTCAAGGTCACGCTGCAGTCACACTGAGCCCAGGGAAGAAGGCACGGGCCCCCGAAGAGAGGCAGCTTTGGATACATACAAACTGTGAATTTAGGATGGGGATGAGCCCCCAGGGACTCCATTCACAGCCCATGAGGTAGCACCAGAATTGCTGCTGAACCGCTCCACTCAGAGCCCGGCCTGCCTCAGCCATGGCTTCCCGTCTGTGAGCTTGCGACCCAGCCCTCCACACTGGGCTTTCACACTGCCTATGCTGAGAGTCAAGCTTCTCTGACAGAGCCCAGTATAACTGGAAATTCTTCTTCTTCTTCTTCTTCTTCTTCTTCTTCTTCTTCTTCTTCTTCTTCTTCTTCTTCTTCTCCTCCTCCTCCTCCTCCTCCTCCTCCTCCTCCTCCTCCTCCTCCTCCTCCCCCCCTCCTCCTCCTTCTTTTCTCATTGATAAAATAATCTAAGAACGGACTGAAAAAGGAAACTTAAGGGCAAGTTTATCTAAATTTGAAAGAAAGATCTCAAAGCAAACATAGTGTAAATCTCAGCAGCTGCTCAGAGGAGGGAGACAGAAAAGACAAGAAGAAGCCATGCCGTCTGAGCAGACAAGAGATCGCAAAAGATGAAGCCCAGAGTGTTGCGGGAAAGCATGCTTAGAAAAGAGAGAGCAGAAAAAAGGAAAAGCTAGGCTTTTCTGAGTCCTTCAGCAAGGTGGGCCGACTCACAATGGTTCCCTAAACCATTGCAGTAGGGGCTGGAGAAGGAAATGACATCATCTCATTTGCGGGGTAATTATTTCTCCTAACTCTTTAGTGGAACTCTAAGATTCTACCTTGAGTGTGGTTTCTTGGCCAGGTAACGAACAACCCCAAACAGATTAATACTCTCACATTTGGGGCAGTTGAGAATGTTAGATCTCTGCCCAGCTCAGAAAAATGGGTTTTGCTAATGGTCCTTCGCCGAGCAGATCAAGGCCGCTGTGATACCAAGATGGCCAAGCACACACGGCTAATGGCTTTTCTTGATTTTGTTCCTCTCCCACCTACTTTGGGGGTAACTTGCCTGTCCCCAGCTGACAGTTAAGTGACCAAATTTGTTCCAATCCATGAAGGACAGATGGACAAGCCAAGCATGGCCCCTAAAAGACCTCTCCATCAGGGGAGCACCCACCCATGTCACAGTGACCCCATCTGCCTAGGACATGCTTCTGTGGATTCAGACAGTTTCCTTGCCCAAGACTGGTTTTCTCTGATCTCCTGAGCTCTAAGTCAGCTGTGGACTGGAGAGGTGGGCCAGTCAGTGAAGTGACTACCACACACATGAACCCAAGGTCAGGGACAGTCTCCAGCTTGGAATCCATTGCTTGGCAACCTTGGTGGCACCTGCAGCACCATGTAAGCTAACAGACTTGCAGGTGGGCATCTTTACAAGTGCGGTTTGAATCTGACATGTCCCCCACATGTTCCTGTTCTGAATGCTTTGTCCCTGGCCTGTGAAGTTACTGTGGAAGGAGGTGGGTGGGTGGAAGGTCTCTAAGGACAGGTCTGTGAAAGTTATATCTGACTCTGGGTCCCACTTCCTGTCCCACTTCCTGGGCCAACATGATGCAAAGGGCTTCCAGCACAAGCAAGCTTTTTTTTTTTTTAAATCAAACTTTCCATGTCGCCAGAACCCAAGGAAACTGTGAGCCAAAACCAGTCTTTGCTCCAGGAAAATGTTCTTGTTACGTATTGTGGTCACAGCGACACAAAGATTAACAATAGGGTGAGGATTGGCTTTACTGATGCTCTGCTGTCTACACATCAGGCAAGGCTTTGTTCCTAGCGCCGCACTCAAGGATTACCAACCAGAGAGATTAATCTGTGGAATTTTCTACCCACAATATAACATGTTTATGTGAATGCTATATACCTCCTACAAGCTACAGTGGTATTTCTATAATTAAGTTGCATGTCTTACTATTTTTATTTTAATATGATTAAGTTGTTTTCCTAGTTTAAAAAAAAAATAAGTGCAGAGATCGGAAGGTGTTCCATCATCCCTCATGGGCTCAGGAGTTGGGAAAGATATGGGACCTTTTGGAGGTTGATCCTTGCTGGAGGAAGTGGGTCTCTGGGGACAGGCTTTGAGGTTTCAGAACCACACTCCACTTCCTGTTGGCTTTCTGCTTCGTAGCTGTAGATGCAATGTGGCCAGCCGGTGTCCAGCACTTGCCATCACAACTTCCCTATTTTGATAGAATGATCCTTGCAAATTGTAAGCCAGATGTCTTAGTTATTTTTCCCACTGCCGCAACAAAACACCACACACGGCCAGGGCAATTTATAAAAGGAAGTGTTTGGCTAGCGTATGCTTTCAGAGGGTTCAAGTTCATAATGGCAGAGTAAAGCATGATGGTGGCAGCTGAGAGCCCACATCTGGGTCCGTAAGAAGGAGGCAGTGAGAAAGTACTGGGAATTGCACTTGAAACCTCAAAGCCCACCCCCAGTAACACATCTCCTGCAACAAGGCCACACCTCCTAGTCCTTCTCAAACAGTGTCACCTAGTAGGGCCTAAGCATTCAAATGTAAGAGTCTACAGGGACCTTTCTTTTCAAAGCACCACATTCTACCCCTTGACCCTGTTAATCCCACCAGGAGAGAATAATACCACAACCACAGTTTTGAGCCAAATTTGAAGTGAGCTTTAAATACTGGCCAGGATGATGGACTCTGGCTTCCCAGAAAATGGTGACAAGTCACATTTTGCAGAGGCTTAAAAAGGCAAACCCATAAGGACGCTGTATTATCCATCAGGTCCAATCAGGGACAAGCATACATCCTGACATATTTCCTGCCCACAAACCTCCTGCCCACATGTAATTAAGCACATCCAGTGAGGTTGAGTCAAACAAACTTGTTTAGGGGAGTGTATACAAGTGGCTTGTTATCTCCCCTAAACAACAGCCTCCAGCATTTCAGGAAGTATCTCTAACAGGTGAGAGGCATTTTGTTCCACAGGTCTCTTAGGTGCAGTAATTAAAACTTATAACTTAGGTCCTCACAGTCCCCATAGGCTTGAGGCCATATCATCATGTAAAATGCATTCAGTTCAACTTCAGAAGTCACGGTAATCCTTCACAGTCTCAACACTGTTTAAAACAGTCCAAAGTCTTGGGCTAGAGAGATGGCATAGTAGTTAAGGGCACTGGTTGCTCTTCCAGGACACCTGGGTTCAATTCCCAGCACCCACATGGCAGCTCACAACTGTGTGCAACTCCAGTTCCAGGGGATCTGAAACCCTCACACAGACACAAATGTAGGGTTAAAAAAAATGCCCAGAGTCTCTTCTGAGATTCAAGGCATATCTATTAATTGTAAAACCATGTAAAAATTCAAAAGCAAATTATATATTACCATTCCATTGAGAGGAAAGGGGGCATAGAGAGGAAATGCTAAACCAAAGCAAGACTGAGAACCAGCAGAAGAAACTGCAAATCCAGTAGCTCTATAGCTAATGTCAAAGGGCTTAGAAGGGTTCTGCTTTCCAGCTTTGCCAACCACAACACACTCCTGTCTCTTGCTTTGTTTCCCTGTGTGCAGCGTCCCCTGTCAGACATCTCACAGTGCTGACATCTCCAGTGTCTCAGGGCCTCCAATGTAAATCCAGGTTTTACTTTGCCAGAGTCACACAAGAGCCTCTCTGTGTCTTCTTTCAGAGTCCTCTGCACATGCCTCATCTCAGCAGCTCTCCACAAAAAACAGTTCCAGAACCTCTTGACTCATGAATCCTTTGTGACTCTAAACCCAGGACCACAGAGAACTCTGCCTGATCACCCACTTGGGATCGAGCCTAGCTTGAGTCACATGTGCAGAAGCCGTGTGTGTGTGTGTGTGTGTGTGTGTGTGTGTGTGTGTGTGTGTGTGTGCGCGCGCGCGCGCGTTTGCTTTGTAGGAGCAGGAAGTTCCTAGGCTTACTTTTTACAAGTTGGAGGCTTAGCTGGGTGGGAACTTACTCTGAGGGTGCCACCCCTTTCTTCCACTTCTGATCAGGCCTCTCTCCATTCTTCAAACTATACATTTTCTATTTCTTTTTGTCCCACGTGCTCTTTTTCAATGTAGACCTGCATGAATGTGATCACCAATAATCGAGCAATGGATTCGATATTAGGCTGTTCTGAAATCCTCTCCAGGGAAATTAGTCCCAGTGCTTCAGTTCACCCTCAGGAAGATTCTCAGGGAAAGGGTAAAAAGAAGCCACATTCTTTGCCAAAATACTGTAGTGGGCTGCCAAACTATAGCTGTGCCATCTCAAGAAAGATTCCTAAGAATACTTTGAGGGCTAAAACTACCTTGGGTAAAACCCATCCCTGGACTAGCCTTAAATTCCTATACAATGTGACCCTGAGCTAAAGGTTAACTGCTGACCATTTCACTGTTACCTCTACTTCTGTATACAAGCTTGCTTGCTGCAGATGTTCTGAGACATCTTCCTTTCTCTATATGTCACAAATGAGGGTTTTGTTTTGTTTTTACTTTAAAAATTCAAACTAACTGGAAGTCAAGGCTAATCCAAATTTCCAAATTCTTATACATTCCTCCCTAAAACAGCAAGATCAGACCTGTGAAAGTACCACTCCCTGGTACCAACTTCTAGATTAGTTACTTTTCTGTTGCTGTGAAAAGAAAACACCACCACAACCAAGGCAAATTATAAAATAAATTAGCATTCAATGAGGCTTACAGTTTCAGAGTGTTTTAAGAATCTATCATGGTAGGCAGCACGGCAACAAGAAGCAGACACATTAGCTGGAGCAGCTGAGAGTCCACGTCTTGATCTTCAAATGGAGGAGGGGAGAGAAAGACAGAGGCAGACAGACAGAGAGAGACACTGAGGATGACAGGAGTCTTTTTGAAATCTCAAAGCTTGTTCTCAGTGACACATCTCCCCCAACAAGGCCATACCTCCTAATCTTTCTCAAATAGTTCTACCAACTGTGGACTCGGTATTCACATATTTGAGCCTACAGGGTCCATGCTCATTCAAACCACCACAGCAGAGCAAACTTTCTCCCCTCAGTTGTTTCTGTCAGGCATTTGGTAACAGAAGCAGCAGCAACAACAAAATGGCACTAAAACATGAAGTGGATGACAGTGAGGACATGGCTGCTCCTAAGTTGATTGAGAAGTTCTATTGTAGATGTGAGGGAGAGAACAGCCAGAGGCATCTGGAAGGATCCAGACTGAACTGGGTTATAGCGGTGGGTGCAAAGAGAGCACACGGGAACCGAGAGCTCCTGTAGCCAAACTGGCTGGGTTGTGTAGGAATCAGAGAAGTGGGGAGGAGAAGCGAAGCCCAGCCCTGGGCTGCACAGGTTTAGGGTAGGGGTGCGATGAGAAGTGCTGTGAGGAGCCACAGGCACTGAGGAGCCTTGTCCTGGGTTTTTTGGGGGGACCTGACAGTTAAGTATGGGCAAAGTTTTAAATATAAAATAGAGGAGGCCTGTGGAAGCTAACAGGGCACTAGTGGAGGTGTCGATCAGAAACAAAAATCCAGGACCACAGAGTTACATGATGAAGGCGGGTTTGGTTTCATCAGGAAACAAAGGAAAAGCTCTTATTCATTCAGTTTTAAAGTTACACAGTGGACAGCACCAGCAGACGTTGTATCCTACTGTACACTAAGAACCTGCAAACAAATCCCCTCCCAACAGTGGAAAAGAATCCATCAACAAGAGAAGTCAGCTGAAGCCAGTCAAAACTAACAAGCCAGCGCCATACTCCAGCTGCCTGGAATCCATGCCCAGAAAAAGGTACATAGTTTTAGATGAAGAGATGATTCTTTATCATTCCAGTCTTTAAACTTTCATTACAATACAAAGAAACAATTTTAAAAGATACTTTGCAAAAAAAAAAAAAAAAAAAAAAAAGCTGGAAATCTTCAATTAAACCACTGGCCCTAGAGTTTAAAATATTTCTGGAAATATCAAAGATCAACTGATGGATGATCTGAGAAGCTGAATTTACTTTGTTATACACCACCATGAACAGAAGATGAATGTGAGTCCTGTATTTAAGCCGATAGCTACTGCTTAAGGAGTTCTTAGGAGGCTATGCTCAGTGGCTGCTGGGGAGCAGCCGGGGATTTAGCTGAAACTGGGACAAAGTGGGGGTACTTTGGGTAGTTCAAGTTTGTTTCTGCTTTCTGTGTGTCTCTGCCCAGTACACTTTTCTCTTTACTTTTGTGGGGTGTGTATGCATGTGTGTGCGCAAGTGCATGCGTTTGGAGGCCAGGAGACACTATCAGGCATCATTTTCCGCCATTCTCCATCTTATTCCCTTGAGACAAAGCTTTAACTGAGCTTGTGGCTGGCTATTTTTCTGGCTAGATTGGCCAGCAAGGCCCAGTGATCTTCTCATCGCCGGTCTCCCCCCCCCCCAGTTCTGAGGTTACAGGCAAACCTAGCATGTTACCCCAGTGTCGGGGAATCTGAGGTCAAGTCTTCATGCTGGCTTGGCAAGCACCCTTACCCACGGAGCCATCTCCTGGGCTCCCCATAAACTTTTCCAAGTACATTTTAACTAAAAGGACTTTTTAATTCACAAGGAAATTGCTGCTCACAGACTAAAGAACTGAACTCAGGACGTAAGTAGTTTTGAGTCAACCGTTTCATCAAGAGAGACTTTCAGCTAAAAGAGGGAATTCATTCCCATAGAGACAGAAGCGGGTTCCTCCCTGTTGGGTAATCTAGATGCAATGGGATATGAAGAGGCTGAGGTCTCACTTAATGCTGTTTTGCATCATGTGATGCATAAGGAAAATATTTTGGTTCAGTTTCTGGAGTGGACTAGAGGAGTGCATGGATACAGTGGTTAAAATCAACAGAATTTACCACATGGGCCATGAGTCATTCTGAGTTTATAGATGAGATGTAGCCGGAGACAATGAACTCAATGGACTAGTGTTCTTGATCATCGGCTGAGTCATGGAGGAATCTCATGGAGATTTTTCTGAGGCTCTGAGTCCTTGTCAAGATTTCTCCAGAACAGAAGGCAGACCTGCCCAAAAGGCAGTGCTCAATGACCAAGAGCCTGGACTCAACCACTACATCTCTCCCTGAAAAACTCATGTTGCAGGCTTAAGAGCTGAGCCTGAATTCTGTCAGTGACCTTGACAGAGAGAGGCAAAATTCTTAAATGATAGCTCATGCCTGTAATGCCAATGCTGGAAAATCTGAGGCAGGAGGAGGATTGCTATGGGTTCAAGGCCAGTTGAGACTATATAGTGGGACAAAACAATAATATCCAAATATAAATCTTCTATCACATACCAATAAACATAATTTTCAGGGTTTTTTCCCAACATAGACCAATATGCAGATTTAAATTGTAATCAACAGTACATGCAAATTATCTAAGAAATGTGCAGGAAGTGATAAACCCTGTGTTGATGCTGGTACGTTTAGAGCTGATTTTTGATCTATGGCATGCCCTCTTGAGTTCCTCCACCGAATCTCACTGGCTTTGGTTTCATCCAGCCCTTGCCCTCATCTCTTTTAAAATTTATTTTCCTTATTAATTTATGTGTGGAAGGTATGTGCACAAGTGAAGTTGCCTATGGAGGTCAGATCTGATCCCTGGAACTGGAGTCACAGATAGTTGTGAGCTGAGTGACATGGGTGCTGGGAACCAAACTTGGGGCCTAAGCAAGAGCAGAAAGTGCTTGCTCTTAACCATGGAACTATCTCTCCAGCCCCCACTCTATCTTGTGTTTTAAAGATGAAAGAAATAGAAAAGGAAATGGCTTTCTCATGCACAATCCAGTTATCAAAACTATCTGGAATGAAGTGGATATGGTTATGTATTTCTAAAATTGTAAATCTTATCAAATACACCTACAGTTCAAACACAATGGAATGCAAATAGCTAAACTCAAATATGCTTTTAAGGATCAAACACACACTTGAATTTGAAGATTTAAAACAGAACAAAATGATGTAAAATATTGCATCAATAATTTGTTATTCTATGTTGAAATGACAATATCTTGAACATAAACATTTTAAAAATTAACTTCACTGTTTTAAGTTTTTCTCTTTCGTCATGACAGGACTTTCCCATGTAGCCCAGGTCATCCTCAAACTTGTAATCCTCCTGTCTCAACTTCCAAATGGTGCGATTGTATGCATGCACCAACATGGTCAGCTTGTGCTGCTGTTACTTGTTTGAGATCATGGTAATTAGCAAGTTTGAGGATCTGCCACAACAGAGAATTACCATTTCTTTTGTTTCCAATCATAAGCTCAAGCCCAGTTTAATAAAAGTTGCAAAGTCCAATTTTGGCCAAGTTTAGTGTTGAAAAACACATTCATTTTTGGTAGCAAAACACTGGGAAACTGTACACAAGCCTTGAGACTTTGTTGACTTTCACAGGTTGGTCCTTTCATCCTGAAACTGCTTCTCCAAGCAGTGATGCTTGACCACAGAAACCACTGCCAGTGTGTCCTCATGTTGCCCAGGGTGGACTTGTGGGAGAGCTGAGTCCTCTGAGGTAGGTGTAGAGATTTAGTTGGGGTGAGGGGCTCTCTTTTCAATAGTTTGATACAGTTCAAATGAAATTACATTTACTATGAAGCCTAGCTCAAACTCATTGTAAAGTGGGACTCATCTAGTGAACACATTAATGTTGATCTTTGATAAAGGCAAACAAGGATCATACATACATTTATTTATTTACCAGGATGGCCTTGAACTCAGAGATCCACCTGCCCTTGTATATAACCAATTCTTTATCTCACCATCCACTTGTCTGTTTTTCCTAATGGATTTTTTTGCCTTAATCTCTGACAATATAGCCTTTTATTATCTGGTATATTTATATTGCTCCTTTTTGATTCATTAGTTGACTTACTAGGCACTCATATCTGCTTGTTCTTTTTTATACACAATACAGAACATTTAAGGATATGAACTTTCCTCTGAATATGGCTTTGGCTGCATCCAAAATATTGCTGTCGTAGATTGCTACCTAAATAAGCTAAAGTTAAGGTTTTGTTATGTCCTTGATCTAAACATCATTGAGGAAAATACGTTTTAAAATTTCCCACTGCAGCTACCTATTGACTAGAAAAAGGTTATGTTTCGATAAATTTACACAAACACTGTATGGTCGTAAGTGAGAATCAGAATGATGCACACAGCACTGGAAATGGATGTCCTGGCATAGGCGAAGAAAGACACAACTTCATGGAACGTCCTTCTGGAGCTGTATCCCTGGCTGCTGTGGTGGTGTCCTCTGCAAAAGGGTATTGGCTGTGATGCAGGGCAGGGAACCCTCTGGAGGTGGCCTGGAGGGTGCATATCTGTGAAAGTCTACTCTGGTGTGCAAAGACTATATTGCACTATGTGGTGCACAGACACATACCAGCTCCTTAAAGGTGAAGATCTGTCCTTACGAGCATCACAAGGCATCTAAGGCACCTGTGTTAGTTGCTTCCTGCATGATGGTGACCAAACATCAACAAGAAATGACTTGAGGAAAGGTTTGTGTTGACACTACTGTCCATCATGGCTCTCTGCTGTGACTTCTTAGCTCACATCCTAGTGAAACTGAAGCAGAGACCATACAGGGAACAGAGATGGCCTGTGACTCTCAACTCAAGACCCAAGTGATTTACAGTCGCCAGTGAGGCTCCACCCCCAAAGATTCCAAAGCTTCTTAGAACAGCACCACCACTTGGGCTCCAAGTATTCAAACACATAAGCTCATGGGGGATGTTTCACAACAACCCATACTGGCATCATTGGCAGACTCCAGCATATCATTTACCTCCTTTCTGGAGTTTGTGAACATTTTCTCCCCAGCTGGAGTAATTGCCTCTATGGGCTCCCCAGGAGGGTCTTGTCCTTCCTCCTCTTCACCCTGACCTAGGCTCCAGAAGTTTGGGTGGATTTAAATACTCACTGCTCACAGGGAAGCTGCAGAGCATCCCAGCTCTGGGGCAGGGGCGAGGGTTGGGGCTTATGATTAGTCTCAGCCAGTTTTAATGGCTTCCTTCCTTGTTCTGCATCTAAGCCCGTCTGGCATTCTTTCCATAAACTCTGATGATTCAAAGTGGAAAGGTGACATCACTGGTTCAATCTGATCAGAGAAGAAAGATAGCTATTCCCAGGGATGGGAAACTGAGCCTTCTACCTTAACTGCTCTGGCTCCCAACAGCTGGCCTGAAGATGGGGGATAGTACCCTGGAAGACAGACTGAAGGCAAAGGGTCCTTTAAAATAGGACCACCTCTACCTACCTTCTCTGATCTCCTGGAGGCGCACCCATATACCAACTCCAGTTTTATAAAAAGATTTACTATATTTTTAATTGTGCATATGAATATGTGTCTGTATATGAGTGTGTGCACATGAGTATAGTGTCCATAGAGGTCAAAAGAAGGTATTGGATCCTCTGAAAGTGGAGTGACAGGCAGCTGTGAGCTTCCTGACACGGCTTCTGGGAACTGAACTCTGCTCCTCTGGGAGAGCACCCAATGCCCTTAACCACTGAGCCAGCTCTCCAGTTCCATTTTGAGCTTTGCAGCTTTCCTTTTCCTTGAGTTCCTGGTTTCATCCCTCCAAGGGAGGATTTCTGCTTGTTGTGGCCAAATGCTCCACCTGTGAACCAAGTGGGAATTCCACCCGGAGGTTGTTCCATGGGCCAAGGGATGAGGCGTCTCCTTTGGAGTGTTTGGATTCATCCTTATTATGGGACACCCACTGCCTCCATCTCCTCACCTGCTTATTTGACCTATGGAATCTGAAAGGAACACTGAAGGCTGGTGCCGAAACTGTGGCTTGACAAAACACACATGTTGCGTTAGAGCTTTCCTCTGGGGGAACTAACCAGACGGTTAAGTTCCTACCCATCATGTCTTCTTGGGTTGTGGGTTTAACGAGGTTGGACTCTGCTCACCCCGCTGGTAGGCTGGTGGTGTACAGTCATCCTGCTCTCCCTGAGGAGAACACGCTCACTCTGCCCTGAGTCCCTCCTCATTGCCCACTCATCCTCTCTCACTTCCTACTCCTTTGGGACTTTGGGGCATGTCTCTGACTGCGTGTCAGCTCTGAGGACTCTGCCTCCTGTGAGACCCACTTTGCCATCCCATCTGACTTCTGTTCACCCTGTTTTTGTGGTTGATAGTGTTTTGGTTTTTGCTTTATTGAATTCACCTTTCCTTCTCTCCGTATTTCCCTGGACTTGGATATTTGAGTACAATTTACCTTGAAGGGCTACACCAATATCTCTAACCCTGGATGCATCTGTTACCATCCACACTGCTCAGTGGCTGATGTCTAGCCTGCTGCCCCTGCCCAGGCTAGCCCTCTAGTAGCTTCCTACAGAATAAACACTGCTCAGCTGTACTCCCTCATCCCTGGACAGTCTCCTCTGTGAAACTGGTCAGCCTGCCACTGTAGATGCCTCTCCCTTCGCTGTGTCTCTCTATACCAGCCCCACAGGGGTGGGACGTACCTTCCTCTCACAGCCTGCTGTGGCTGGCCCAGCACCCCACCCCGCCTCCCGGGTTAAAGGAGATCTGGAGTTTCAGCTCCAAGACAGCAGTGTTTTGTCTTCATTTATACAATTTTGCCACAGAGTGAGCTGAGGATAGTCATGTAGTCTCAAGACAGATGCAGCTGGGGCTGGAGAGATGCCCTGGGAGTAAGAGCGCTTACTGCTCCTGTAGAGGAACTGAGTTCAGTTCCCAGCACCACACTGGGCAACTTATGACTACCTATAACTCTGGCTCCAAAAGAGCTAAGCACCCCCAACATGTGCACAATCCCACACAGACTATATGTACATAATTTTAAAAAATATTTTGGGATATTTGACTGTGAAACTCTGTTTCCATGGTGACTTTATATCCCATAAAACTGACAACCTAGATGACCCATCAAACCTTATTGTCACCTCTGCCCTAGTCTCTCTCTCTCTCTCTCCCTCCCTTCCTCCCTCTTTCTCTCTGTATCTCTATCTGTCTCTGTCTGTCTCTCTCCCTCTTCCTCCCTTTCTCTCTGTATCTCTGTCTGTCTCTGTCTCTATCACACACACACACACACACACACACACACACACACACACACACACACACAGCACTGTGATCACTCTCTTTATATCGGCTCAGGAGTCGGCTGCTCAGAGTGAGACCCCTCACACTGTCATGACAGACCACCAAGGTCATGGTCCTCTGAATGTACCTGGCACCCCTCCCCCCTCTGTCACCTTCACCAGTTTCATCTTAGGTGACAGCTCTGAGGATGCTCCTTCCACTAAAGCATCTCCCTTTCACCATTCCCTGCCTTTCTCACCCACCGCACCTCGGGCTGTGCCTGGCACACATTAGGTGAGTTCAGTTGCTTTGTATGCATGTGCTCTGAATTTGGCTTGATGCATCCAGAGTCCAGAGTCTGGATGGATGGTTCTCAACCTTCCAAATGCTGCTAGCCTTTAAAACAGTAACTAATTTTGTGGTGACTTCCAACCATAGAATTATTTCGTTGCTACTTCATAACTGCAATTTTCCTACAGTTATGAATTGTAATGTAAATATATGATACACAGGATATCTGATATTCGATCCCCCCAAAGGGGTCATAATCCACACCCCTTTGATCAGGTTGAGAACCCCTTATCCAGACCAAGATCCACCTCCTCCAGGTAAGCTGCTATGAATCCATGCAGGGCCTGTTCTCCATTCTCTTCTTTCCCAACTGTGAGACTTCAGTCTGAGAACTCTGGATGGAACCATGGAAGCCCCTGAAGAAGAGGGAACACAGGCCAGGACAGCACCTCTCAAGTGCTGCCTGTTTGTGGTCAGGGCGAGGAACTGCAACCAGAAGACTTTGGCAAAGCTGAGTTCTTCCTCCCCAGCTGGTTTCCAGCTGTCCTTCTAGGTGATGCTCCCAAAGTCACTCACTACACATTGTGACACATTTAAATGCCCCCACTTCATTTCACATCACCAGGAAAATTACACACACACATAAATACAGCAGTTGTACCCACACACATACATACATGAGCTGTTGGCTCAATTGCAAGCCAACAGCCACAACCTTCCAGCATCCTCAGGTTTGGGACAGGTTTGAGGTTGGCTCGTTTGCAGGGAGATGTTCTAGTTTGCTTTCTATTTCTGTGTCTGAAAAACAAAAACAAAAAACAAAAAAAACCACCATGAGCAAAAGCAACCTGGTGGGGAAAGGGTTTATTGTCTCCTTACAGGTGCCGTGAAGGGAAGCCATGGCAGGAGCTGAAGCAGAAGCCAGCTGGAGCACCTTCACAGCTCTTTACAGCTCATTCAAAAAGCCTTTTCATACAATCCCAAGACCGGGTGCCCAAGAGTGGCACTGCCCACAGTGGCCCAGACCCTCCCATAACAATCATAATTGATACCAAATAATCGAGAAAACGCTTCCCCAAGACTTTCCCACAGGCCAGTCTGATGGAGGCATTTTCTCAATTGAGGTTCTCTCTTCTCAGATGACCCTAACTTGTGTCAACAAAACCTATCCAACACAGAGACCCAGCAGTGAGGGAAGACATGATCCCTCTATCGTGGTTCATGTTTGTGGGAAGCAGACCTAGATCCATAAATCCAGGAAGGCACCGAGCCTGTTACCCCAGCGTAAAACCAGCCACTGTGCACACCAAGCCATGGCATCCCAAGCAGCCACTCCACACTTTTCAGACCATAGGAGACTGACTCTTGGCTGGAATTCCCTGAGAAGAGAAACCAGATCCAGGGCTCACAGCCCAGGCTGAAAATTCAAACTGATCCTGTTCTGTTTCTTGCATGTCTTTAACCAAATCAAACTCATGCTAATCATGAGAGCGTGTGAGACAGTGAGAACAGCCTTCCGACAGTGAGTGCATCTCATTCAGTGAATACTGGATAATATTAGACCCAGAGGCATCCCGAAAGACTCTGTAATGTGTATGCACTAATGGATTCTCCCCTACACAAATCTCATCTCCCCCACCATTGAGAGTGAGTGCCAGGACAATGCCTAGTAAATTTCCGGCCCAGCACCCAATCTCCTTCCTCCCCAAGAACACCCAAGGCTGCATTTGGGCAACATAGGTCCAAATGTGGCTCATGATACACTCAAGCTTGACTTTGCTTCTGAGAGTCCCACTTTCACAGTCTTCTTTGCAGCAAGAAACAGTCACACAATTCTCAGTTGAAGCCTAACAGTAGCTTTTCTGGGAAAGATTCCTTTTTTCCCCTAATAAGTGAATCACGTGATGAGCACTTTCTTTCTTTACTCTTCATATCTTGAACTCAGATGTGATGTCTGGAGCTGTGGCCATTATTGTAAAATCATGAAGCAACATGCATAAGGAAGGAAGTCAATATGCCGAAGATGATGAAACAAAGTGAAAGCTGGATCTGAGGACATGATTGACATCTGGGCCCAGAAGCAACAACCCGCTGTCCCAAGGCCTGGCAGTGTGAAGAACCCAGAGCAGATGCAATGTCTGCAAGCCATAGCAGAATGATTCCCTGAGGCTCTGCTTCTTGTAGTCAGTATGAAACAGCTCTCAGCTCAGGGACATTCCCCAGAATGGCTCATCCCTCCCAGGACACAGAAGCCGGGTTAGAAGGCAGACACCTGGATCTGCCTAGGCAACAGGTGAATCCCTAACACAGGATCAAGAAGGCTGATCAGCCTGGGGTCTGTCTGCCTCTCCAGGCTCTGCATTGTACCAAGCTGATGGAAGATTCTGGGGCAAATAGGTAAACTGCTGTGAGCCTGATTCCCCACCAAGATTCATGAGTAGAAACACAGCCAACCCTGGGACCCAGAGGCAATCCCCGGGAAGCTGTGGCCTCCCTGACTCCCATCATCCAACTGCGGAGCTCACTAGCACTGTGGGGTGAGGGAGGACATGCTGAAATAATGGAACTGCTGTTGTGATAAACAGGATGACCTCCAAAGAGCAGACGAGCCCCACATGCATGATGACCAGGATGTCTTCCACACACAAGCCACCAAAATCACTTTGTCCTCTGTGTTCCATGTGGCATTCTAGGCTGGAAGGAAAGAATTCCTGAACCCCCCCACCCCTTTCCAATCTCAAACCCTCTCCTTAGCCTTCATTCTGGTCATGAGTACTGACACTCACCCTGTCAGATGACATGACCTATGACCTCATCCAGGCATCAAGTGAAGTGTCTCTCTTTCTCACTGTGCCCCAAATACCCGATGAACATAGGTGCAAAAATTCTAAATAAAATTCAAGCAAATTTTCCTAAAATATGCAAACACATGAATATTGAACAATACACTAATAAATGATGAATTAGGTCATTAAAACTCAGAAAAGAAGGTTAAAAATTTTTAGAATCAAATAAAATATAATTTACTGGAATTTGAAGACATTAAAAAATGTCACACATACAAAATTACAAGCCAAATTCAACAGCATAATTAAAAAAAATCAAATATCAGAATTGAGTTAGTTTCATTCCAGGATATAAGGATGGTTCAATATACATAAATCAATCAAGACTACATAAACTTAGGGGAAAAAAAATCACATGGTCATCTCAATAGCTTCAGAAAACTGACAAAGTTCACATCCCAGCATGATAAAACTGCATGAAGAAACTAGAAAGAAAGAAAAGCCAGGCAGTGGTGGCACACGCCTGTAATCCCAGCACTCGGGAGGCAGAGGCAGGTGGATCTCTGTGAGTTCAAGGCCAGCCTGGTCTACCAAGCGAGTTCCAGGAAAGGCGCAAAGCTACACAGAGAAACCCTGTCTCAAAAAACCAAAAAAAAAAAAAAAAAAGAAAAGCCTTCAATGTGATAGAGGCTAACATAGCAAACATGTACCTAGCATTATACTTATTACAGGAAGCATTTTCTCTGAAGTCAGTAGCAAACAAGGGCGTCTACTCTCTCCCATTATTCAATATAGTGCTTGAAGGCTTAGCCAAAGCAATAAGGTAAGATAAAGAAATGAAAGGGATAAAAATAGAAAAAGAGCAAGTGAAATCATCCCAATTCACAGATGTCTTGATCCTGTACTTAAAAGACCCTAAAGATTCCACCAGAAAATCCTTAGATCTGACACATACTTTCAGCAAAGTAGCAGAATAAAAATCAAGATACAAAAATCAGTAACTTTTCTATGCACCAATAACAAGCTGGCCAAGAATGAAACCAGAAGTTTAGATATTATTTTCAGAAATCTAACACAAATAAAATATCTAATTAGGTGAAATACCTCCACAACAAAAACTTTAAGTCAGTGAAGAAGGAAATTAAGAAAGACACTGCAAAATGGAAAGATCTCCCTTGTTCATGCATCAGCAAAATTAACATCATGGAAATGGCTACATTGCTGAAAGCGATGAATGGATGCAACACAACCCTTACAAAAATGTCAACATCATTCTTCACAGAAATAGAAAAAAAACAGTCCTAAGATTCACAAGGAGCATGAACCACCCAAATAATCAAAAGAACCCTAAGTAGAAAGAACGATGCCATGGGTGCCTCAATGCCCAATTTCAAATCATACTACAGAGCCGTAGTAACAAGAGTGTAGCCCAGCGAAACATAGGTGAAGGAAGTAGAATAGAGGACCCAGAAACAAACCCATTCAGGTAGAGCTACCTGGTTTTCAATGGAGCTGTCAGAACACATGCTGAAGAGAAGCAAACCTGCTCAACAAATTATACTGGGACCCCTGAATGTCTGCAAAGGAATAAAAAAACTTAATGTGAGAGCTGGAACCATGAAACTTGAGGAAATCACCTCAAAATGTAGATGAAGCAAGGGCTGTCCTTAAAAGATTCCCACATCTCGGGAAATAAAAGAAAACATTAACTAATGAGATTTAATTTAATTGCATCAAATTAAAAGCGTTTACACAGTAAAGGAAATAGTTACCAGAGTGAAAAGTCTTAGAGGGTAGCAGAAAGTCTTTGCCAACTAAACATCTGATAGATAATTAGCATCAAGAATATACAAAGATCTCAAAACATTAAACACCCCCAAAATAACCCGAATCATCTAATAAACAAAAGAGTCAATGAATTGAACATAACATTTCTCCAAAAAAAAGAAAGAAAGAAAAAAGAAAAAATGAAGAAATACATACAGAGCCAATTGTGATGATGCACACCTTTAATCCCAGGTCTTGGGAGGCAGAGGCAGGCACTGTGAGTTCAAGGACAGCTTGGTCTACAGTGAAAGTTCTAGGACAACCAGGGCAACATAGAGATCCTATTTCAAAAACAAACAAAGAAAGAAGTGCACATTGTCAATAAACACATGAAGAGTATGAAACATCCTTAGCTATCAAGGGAAGGGAAATCAAAACTGTATTGAGATTCCATTTCACTCTAGTCAGAATGGCTGTCATGAAGAAAACAAAGGGCAAGAGTCAGTGAGCATGGTAGGGTGTAAGGAACTTGCACTGATTATTTTTAACTTGACAAAACCTAGACTCACCTGGGAAAGGAGTCTCAAATGGGCTTTCTAGATCAGGCTGGACTGTAGAGATGTCTGTGGGGATTGTTTTGATTGTTAATGTAGGAAGACCCAGTCCAATGTGGGTGGCAATATCCTCTACTCAGGACCCCAAACTGTGTAAGAGTGGAAAAAACTTGCTGAGGCACACCCAGCAAGCAAGAAAGGATCCATACATCCTTTTTTTCTCTGCTTTGGACTGTGGCTGTGAAGGAACTAGCTGTTTGACTTCCTGCCTTGACTTTCTATCAGTGATGGACAGTAATCTGGAATTGTGAGCCAATAAAACCTGAGAGAACTACCATTTAATCCAACTGTACTATTCAATCATATACCTAAAGGTCTCCCAGTCTACAGTCCACAGAGATGCTCAGACAGCCATCTTTAATGTGGCTTTTGTCATTTTAATCAAGGTACAAGGGGACTCAACCTAGATGTCCATCAACAAGGGAGTGGATAAAAGAAATGTAATGTATACACAAGGAATGCAATTCAGCCACCATGAAAATGCAATTATGCAGGAAAATGAATGAAGCTGAAGGTCATTGAGTTGCATGGAATAAGGCAGACGCAGAAACACCAAGACAACATTTGCAAAATCTAGGCTGAAAATACAGAAAAGCAGAGGGGCTACCATTTGTTGGGAGGAAGAGGAGCAGCAGGAAGTAAGGAGGGGCAAGATGGGGTGATGAAAAGTGAGTATGAGTTAAATGGGTGATGTTCAAGTATGGAAATTATATAACCTGTTTCTGCTACTATAACATGAATCTTAAAGGGTCTTATTAAGAAAATCAAACCTGAGGCCAGTTATTGGGGTGAACGCTGGAAGATCAGAGAAGCAGAACAAGCCACAGCTACCTGACCTTGCCAATTCCTCAGCTGATCCTGTTTCCTCAGACTGGAAGTTTCTGAGTCCGTATCCAAAATGAATCTCAGCTGAACTGCTGCTAAAAGCCTAAAAGCTTATCCAGCTAGTTCCTGGTCCTCATGCCTTATATACCTTTCTGCTTCCTACCATCACTTCCTGGGATTAAAGGCTCTTGTAACCACACCTGGCTGTTTCCAGTGTGGCTTTGAGCTCACAGAGATCCAAATAGATCTCTGCCTCTGGAATGCTAGGATTAAAGGTGTGAGTGCCACCATTTTCTGGCCTCTATGTCTATCTAGTGGCTGTTCTGTCCTCTGATCCCCGATAAGTTTATTAGGGTGCACACTATTTTAGGGAACACAATATCACCACACACTATACCAATTTTCAAGGTTTGCTTAGAAAAGGAATAAACAATAAGCAGCCCAGAAGCACCAGACATGGTCAAGTTTACTCTTCAGGATTTTGAGAGAAAAACAACTGGCTGCTTCAGATGTGGAGAACTTTAGGTGGTTGTGACTGTCCCAGCATAACCAAAAGAAAGTCTAAGTTCTAAGCTCTCAGTGGCCTGAAGCTATCACTGCGCCCACTCATCACTTCGACCATCGAGGTGGATTAGGGAATGGAGCCTTCCGAGGAGATACTAGAGAGTCTCCTGTCACCCCAAACATAGGAACTCCAAGGAAAATCCAGAATGCTTTAGGTAGGCAAACCAGACTGTGTGGGCTGTAGGTTATGGCCAGTAATGCTCGCTTCTCCAGGAGGGAGAGGTCACACAGGTCACTGGAATGCACTTAAATGATCAAAATTTGGATGGGGATGGGGAAGATGGCTCAGCCTGTAAAGTGCTTGCTTGCCACTCAGTCACAAGGACATGAGTTTAATCCCCAGAACCCACCTAAAAATGCCAAGCATCAAGGTCTGCACTTGAAATCTCAGTGCTGGGGAGACAGAGAGGAGAGGATCCCTAGCTAGCCAAGCCTGTTTGATAAGCTCCAGGTTCATTGAGACACCTTGTCTCAAAGGAGGTAAATGACACCCAAGATTGTCCTCTATCTTCAACACGTACACACATGTGTGAACATGCACACACATATTTTTAAAAGGAACAAAGCCAAGAGTGATTTGGCAATGCTATCTTGAAGCCCACCAGCCACCAGGGCACTTCCAGACACAATAGCAATGGACGCCCTTGCACATATGTCTAACATTTCCTTCACTTCCCACAAGAGACATTTCCTGCCCCTCATAGACAGTCATCTAGGCTGATTCTCTGCCTTGGCTCTTGGGAATCATGTCCCATGTCAGAGATCTCTGTGACCTGCTGATTAGCACTGTGTAAATAACCAGGAACATTACAAGTAGATCATCTAATATTTTATATTTCATTTTTGAAAACCATTTATATAGATTTCCTTGCTGACATCACCTGCTTTGGCCACTTGACTTCAGGCTGCTGTCACTACCCGCACCTATTCTGAGGAAAACCAAGGAGAGAACTGCCTTATACTGCCCCCCAAAGCCAGCCTATACAGCTCCAGACCCCACAGAGGGGTGTTCCACAGACCACAAGGTGGGTGATCTCCATAAGACATGGGGGTGCTTCCCCATATCAGAGAGGGTTGTTTCCTCAGACCACATGGTCAGGTGCTTCTGAGTGTGGTGTGGAGGTGCAAGTTTCCAAGAAGTGCAGTGCTCCCAAGAAGCACTGTGCTCAGCCAGTTATGGGGAGGATCATTAGGAAGAAGACAGGACAGGCTCTCGCCCAAGCAGGTGGCAAAGGACGCCCCAGCCTGCCGCCAAGTGCTGGCTGTGGATTACTCCGTCTGAACTCTGAATTGGTGATTGATGAATTTTCATCAAGCAGCATTCAGATGAAAGGATTTTATTGGAATGAATCAAATGTTCAAGGGAGACGGTACGTACCCAGTGTCACTTGGAACAGAACCTGCCAGCCAGGCAGGAAATAGCAGGAGGCAGGTGTTGAGCTGTGTTCCCATGAGACCTCACATAGACCTCCCTCAGAGCAGCTGTCACCCTGTGTGGCCTTGAGTGAGCGACAAGTTTGTCTCCCACCAACCTGTGACCTCAGGAAGCAGGGCCATCTTCCTGCTCTGGAGTTCCATGGATGTTCAATGCAGAGCATGGGGCCAGAGGTGCTAGAGACATGCAAGAAGGGGAGGGAGAGAGGAAAGGAAGGGAAGAGGAGAAAGGGGGGACCAAGGGGAAGGAGAGGGAGATAGAACGAAGGGGCGATGGAGAGGTGAGGACCAGGGCTGGAAGGGGAAGAGAGCCAGGCAAAGCGGTCTTCCTATAGACCTAGCAATGCAGCCATGCCCCTGCCCTTAGCAGGAAGCTCCCGACGCTCACAGACAGCCCTCCCATGGCTGCATTTTCTTTCACCTTTCTGAAGACAAAATTGGCCCTTTCTGAGGGATGGGTCCCTCAGCAGCAGCATGGTGGAACGGCCAAGGTGTCCGGGTCACATACTCTGACCTCCAGGTGACCTCACTCACATCCTTTGCAAACTGTGGCTGACATTGCTCCTGTCTTGATCATTCGGAGAATGGATGTGCAGAGAGTCATATGATGCTCAGATCTGGATACCTGGGGGCACCATGAGAAGTGGGGAGCCCCATGGTCATCAAATCCCTGGCATCCCTGACCTGGAGACACCAGAGCAGCCACAATGCCACCTCCTCCTCTTGGGGACTTGGCATCATTTCTGTCTCAGAAAGAACATTTGTGGAGGCCATCAGGGTGGGCTAGGGCCAGGTCAGCCTCATAAGGCTGGGAAATGTCCTTTGTTCTTTTTGGAGGTGGCTTGTCACTCACTCTGAGAGCCGGCTTCTGGATCTTGTCACTGTCTACTGCCTGGTTCCGCAGCAACTCCTCTCCTTGCCCAGATCCTACTGGGGAAAGGAAAAGGCCTAAGATCTGTTCTGCTCTTAGGAAGGAAGACCAAACATCTGTTAATGTCCTTCAAGGGGCCAAGAGTCTATCTTGACTGGCAGTTGACCTTGGTGGTATCATCCACAGGATTCTGACTTTCAGAGTCATGAAGGAGACATGAGTTAAAGAGTAGTAGACTTTTCCTTTTGCAGTAACAGAAAGGCCACTAAGGCCAGGAATGTCACAGGGGAGTCTGCATGGAGCCCCTGTGAGGCCACTGTATGAAGCCTGGATTGCATGGAAGACCTCATGATGTTGGAGATGCCAGAGTTATGAGACATCTTCCAAGGAGTGCAGCAGACAGAGTATGAAACCAGCCCCAAAGAGGGAAGTGTGCTACAGGTCCCAAAGCAGCAAGGGCCAGGCTGTCTACACCCTTTGACATCAGACTTGGAGATACAGTATATGGAGTTTCTATACTGTTGCTTTTTCTCTTCTCTGGTCCAGTATTTCCTCACTTGGCCCCCTATGTCTATTCTAGGCCACTGCATATTGGAAATATGTAATTGATTTTGTGGGTTTACAGGGGATCACAGTTAAAAAGCTTGTGTTGAGTCTTAGAAAAGACATTGGACTTTGGACTTTTAAACACTGTTGAGACTGAGAGAGTGTGGGAACTTTTGAAGTTAGACTAAAGTTATTTTGCATTATGTGGCGGTAAGTCTATGGGAACCAGGGTGTGGAATGCTTGTGCTTCAAGATGTGAACTTTCAGCTCTCAGCTTCCATCCCCAAATATCATGTCTACTGCCTGCTATCCCCAGCATCATAAACCCTAACCTTCTGGAATTTTAGCCCCAAATAAACTCCTTATTTTGTAAGTTGCTTTGGTTATGGCATTTTATCACAGTGATAGAAAAGTAGCAATTATAGCCATGGCTAAATCAGACCCTGTCTCAAAATAAAAAGTGAACGAGGAGCTGAGGAATCATCTTAGTGGCTGAGCACTTAATTCACATGGCAAGCCTCTGTGTTCAGTCTTCAGTCTGGGTTAACAACAAAAAGAAAGACTTGTGTAAGATGCTGCTCAGTTAGTGGAGGCAGAGAAAGAAGTCTCTGGAAACAAAGAGAAAAATGTTACCACCATGACTGCCGTTTCTCAGGGCAGACTCATAACTGCTTTAAACATGAGTAGTTCAATTACAATGACCAAAAACAAACTGCCCAAATGGATATGAGACAGGAGCCAATCGGGCAATAAATGGCATATTAGAAGTACGTCTTAAATTTAAAACATGCTGGGACCCAATTCTTAAAAAAGCCTCCAAGAACCATATTAATTTCAGGCAAAGCCAACTTCACAAGAAGGAAGATTATCACCAGAAAAAGCAGCATTACGTAATGTTAGAATAGATCAGTTCTCCAAGAAGTGCAGTAGTCCTGAACGCGCGTGCCGCAGCAGAGCACCGGGAAACATGTGGTAAAGGCGGACAGAGCTGGGAGGGGAGATGAACAATTCCACTTGTACAGTCAGAGACTTTACACTCTGTGTCACTAACTGATAAATCAAGCAGGCAGGAAATCAATAAGGACATGGCTGACT